>NW_022111319.1:780553-782544 GCF_000313985.2 Echinops telfairi
AAGTTTTGAATTTTTTTCTTCAGTTCATTCAGCTTGAGAAATGTTGAATATGTTTTTTCCTTTAGGTTTTATAACTACAGGTTTTTGTAAATTTCATTATAGTACTTTTTTTTTCTGTCTTCTTGAGCCACTCTTAGAAAGCATGGGATGGCTGACCAGACTATATTAAAATACACCAAAACAACCAAGGAGCACATAACAGTAGCTCTCAAACTGTGTATTTGCTTGACACACTTGTTTGAACTCTGGGTTCACAGGGCTCACTGTTGAGATTCTGGCATGAGAGGTCTAGAGTGAGGACCCAAAATCTTCATTTTTAATAAACATCTTAGAGATTCTGATACAAGTTGTCCTTGGACCACAGTGTGACATACACTCCTTTAGAATATAAATAAGCCCAATCTCAGAAACTCATAAGGGCAGTTCTACTCTGTTTTGGAGGGTTTCTATAAGTCGTAATCAATTCACTAGAAGAGAGTTTGGTTTCATTTTAGATGACTTTCCTCATGTATAATATCTTTGGTGTCATCCCCCCAATTCATCTAGTATTTGGTAATTAGTGTTCAATGTGTTAAACCTAATCTTGAGGTGCTCTCTCCCTTAACATGGGATATTTCAAGGTTTTGTCTCTCCTGAAATTGTTTTAATTTTCCTCAGCTTCAACTTAAACTTGAGTTGACATTTCAAATCATATCACATTGATAGTCTGTTCTGCAGTCAGCCCTGACCTTTTACTGACGGATATGCCAATCATTTCTTTCCACAGATATATTTTATTTGATTCCTGTGTACTTCCTAGGGAGGTCAATGTATACTGTTGTTGTTTATGTGTTGAAAAGGTATTTGGAATGAATAAGTTGTTGGTCTTGCAAAATTCTATCCTATGATCTCAGGAGTCATTTATATTACCATGGAAATATTTTACAACTATTTATCATTCTTCTTTGTTTCTAACTTTTGCATTTCAATAACCTATAATTATCTGTGAACCTTGATTGCATGTATGGTCAATTTCAGAATGTAGAAATTGGTGAAAAAGATGTTCAGTTTCTTCATCTTTGAATGTAGTGGTTCCTTAATAAATTTGAAAAATACTATTAGTCTTCTGTCTTGTAGGTGTGTGGGTGATACACTATTACTGACATCATAGTACTTCAGAATAGATCTTGAAATGCTTTTGTGATTATGTATAATAATAATGTCAATAATAGCTATAATATAAATTAAAACTTCATTATGAACCAGGTACTATTGTAAATACTTTACAAAAGCAACTAATTTAATTATCACAACTGGCTTTGTGGCCCCCACAAAGTAGTAGTAGGGGGTAGGATTTTTTAAAATCATTTTATTGGGGGCTCGTACGACTCATCACAATCCACACATATATCCATTGTGTCAAGCACATTTGTACATTTGTTTCCCTCATCATTCTCAAAACATTTGCTTTCAACTTGAGCCCTTGGTATCAGGTCCTCATTTTCCCCCTCCCTGCCTGCACCCACCTCCCTCATGAACCCTTGACAATTTATAAATTATTATTTTTTTGTCATATCTTACACTGTCTGAGGTCTCCCTTCACCCACTTTTCAGGTGTCCGTCCCCCAGAAAGGAGGTTATATGTAGATCCTTGTAATTGGTTCCCCTTTTATCCCCCAACTTCCCTCCACCCTCCCGGTATGGCCACTCTCACCACTGGTCATGAAGGGATCATCTGTCCTGGATTCCCTGTGTTTCCAGTTCCTATCTTTACCAGTGTACATGCTCTGGTTTAGCTGGATTTGTAAGGTAGAATTGGGATCATGATATTGGGGGAGGGGGAGGAAGCAATTAACAACTAGAGGAAAGTTGTATGTTTCATCATTGTTACACCACACCTTGACTGGCTCTTCTCCTCCCCACGACCCTTCTGTAAGGGGATGTACAGCTGCCTACAAATGGACTGTAAGTCCCCAATCTGCACTCCCCCTCATTCACAATGATATGATTTT
>NW_022111319.1:782815-797001 GCF_000313985.2 Echinops telfairi
TTAACAAATTGAAAAATAGTCACACTATAGAAAATAAAATAAAGAAATGGGATCTACTAAAAATACATTTATGTACATCACAAGATTTCATTGAAAGAGTTAACAGATTGGGAAACAATATTTAGTAATAATAAACAAAAACAAAACTCATTGCCATTGATTCTATTCTAACTCATAGTGACCCCCTGTGGGTTTCCGAGACTGTAAGTGTTTAGTGAAGTAGAAAGCCCGGTCTTTCTGCTGTGAAGTGCTGGTGGTTTTGAACTGCTGATCATGCGGATGGCAGCCCAGTATTAACCACTACACCACCAGGGCTACATCGGTTAAAAGGCTAATCTCCAAAATCTATAGAAAACTACAATACCTTAATAAGAAAAATACAGAGAGCCCAATACAAATTGGGCACAAGACGTGAATAGACAAGTTACCAAAGATGACATCAAGGCAAGGAGCAACTGTATGAAGAAAGGTTTGTGTTCATTAGCAATAAGAGAAATGCAGATTAAAACAACAGTAAGATACCACGTCATACAGACACTTTTGGAAAAATTAAATAAAACAGAAAATATATGCTGGAGAGATTGGAACACTTTTACATTGCTAGTGGTACTATAGAATTATGCAACCACTATGGTAATCAGTATGGCACTTCTTTAAACAAATTCAAATAAAAGTACCTTATTATCCAGCAATCTCTCTACTGGGTATATACCCTACAGAAACCAAGAATGCAACTTGAGCAAGCACATGCACATATATTTATTGCAGCAATTTCCACAATAGTAAAAACATAGAAACAACCAAAAATCCATGTTATAATTAAAAGGATAAACTCTGGTACATTCATACAGTGGAATATTTTGCATCAATAAAAATTACAATTAATTTAAACACCACAAGATGTGGAAAAAACTAGACAACATTTTGCTTAGCAGACTAGTCAATCTTACAAAGACCATCATTATAGGGAAAAACAAAGAAAAAATGTGGTTTATATACCAAAAGACAAGACTGTGATGACAAGCAGGAGGCCAGGGCTCTGAGCAGGAAGAGAGAAAGGGAGGGAATAGGATATTGAGGAAGGAGAGATGGGCAGAATTAACTCCATATTTGTACATATACCCCTATTTTAATTTTACTTGAACTGTAAAGTCCAAAAGTCTAAGAAATTATAGCAGAGTTCACACTTGTTTACAAACTGTGGGAGCTCAGACGCAGATAGGGGAAGGAAATTGCCCAAGAATATATATCCAACTGACAGCAGAGGTCAATAGTAAAACTCAGATATTCTTTCTCCTATAATTAGGCACTTCCCCTGGTACCCTAAGCTGCCTTACAGGTGAACTTTTCAACTTTGGTCATTAATATATTTACAATAGTAATATTTTACTTTTCCCTACTGCACAACTCTGAAGTGCTTGATTTTGTCTCTTGTAACAATTACTTTAAATTCAGGACTTAGGATTCAGGACTCAGGGACTAAATGGAACCTCTTGGACTCAGTCAAGGATCGCTTATTCTTTAGTTTTCCCTTAATATACGGAGCTAATCATTGAACATTTCCAATAATGCTGTCACCTAAAATGTATACCCGTCTTTCCAGTCCCCAAAATGTTCTGCTCTACTTTGAGCCAAAATGACTTGTCTGTCTTTGAAATTCTCCACCGCGAAAATGATTCTTCCTTGGATTCTGAACTTACGGAACTATACGTTTTTAGTTCAGCTTTTTTTCTATACCTGGTGTATTGAGAAATTAAGTTAAGAGCATCTGTCTTCAGCTGCATCACTACATTTTTACTTCAAAGATACACTCCAACACTTATTTCTCATTTGCGTGAGGAAAAGTAAGGACAGCCTTGTCATTGGTTTGATTTTACTATACCCATGACTCCACCTGCTTCCTAAGAATGCTAGTTTGGGTTATATTAATTTTCTTCAATCCAGAATGAACGATCTTCTCCTTATTAAGAATGACATGCTTCCCCTGAAGGTAATTTGCCTCTGTAGGGTTGAGTAGTCAAATTCTATTGCTTTAAACCTATTACAGGAAAAGTAGAAAGAAATAATAACACATTGACTATAGTGTTGTTGAATTTGAGGTTGCTTCCAATTTCTGATTTTTCATCTCAAAACTGCTTTGTAGCCAAGTTATAAAACAGAAAATTCTACTTGTATAATATCATCTGACTTTTAAAGACTTTCCGTGGCTCAAAATAGGTAGAACTGCCTACAAAGTAGCTACTTGAGATAAAGTTTAAAATTAAAATACCTCAGTTGGTGTCTGTCCATAGAGACAGATAATTATCAGCATCCAGAATGGAGTGGGTTTGTGTAGGCTATAATGAATGCTGCATTAAGGGTTATTTTAGGAGTTCTATGAGTTGAGTAGTGGAGAGGTATGTGTATTAGGAGCGGAGGGGGGCTTGTAATAAAAACTCAAATTGTTTGTCTTCTCTTTCTTAGTGAATATGGCCACATATTATAAATTCAGCTGGATATGTTTGCACTCTGCATCATTTAATCAATAGGGATTTTATACATTTTATACATGGAGTATAAAATGGGAATCCAACTTAGTGCCTTTTTGTTCTTAGCACTCTCAGAATGGTCCCCTACTGTGGTAGTTACATAATCTGTTGTCAATTTGAGAGTTAAGGGTGAGGGGTGGAATTTAGCCTGTCAATCAGGTCACAGCTTAATGAACTAATTTGGAGGTGCTAAGAAGATAAATAGCTCATTGGAGATGGGGCATATAAGCTCACTGACTGCAAGACATTCCCAATGACAAGCCACATGGAGCTACACTGATGCAGCCAGAGCCCTGGGAACTGTAGGAGCCACGTGGAGGTCTCTGCCAGCGCTGAGATGCTTCTACCACCACTGGATCCACAATACTTTCTACCCACTGGCCTGTGATCTTCATGCATTTGGCCTTATTGCATGGCTGCATGAGTCAAAAGAGATATTTATGGACTAGTATTGGACCTATGGGCTAATATTGGACTTATGTACTTGATCTGGACTGGGCTGGGATGTTTTCTTAATAACTATTACTCTTTGACATAAAGTTCTCTTTTGCACACATATGAGTGTCCATGAATTTGTTTCTCTAGTCTACCCAGACTAACACCCCTACTATATAGGGCCAGCCTTATTCACAGGGTAAAACATATGACAATTTCCTTTGCAGTGATGTGAGGAGCAATTAAAAGCATCACTATCCCATAATGTTAGCCATTCCCAATCTTCCCACTCTTATCAGTAAGGGATCAAATGGCCTCATTAGAATGTAAATATTAACTGCGATAAGGAGCATTTTGCACAAATGTCCATTTCAACTATCTTAGTAAGTTTTTTGTTGAGCATGTATATAAGAAAAATGGTAGATAAGACAGACATATTTTGATAATGGGAGGTGGTTTAATGGAACAGATAGTAGTAAGTAGGAAAAATAATTGAAAATAAGTTATTCTCCAGGCATTTCTATCAATGTAGAAATGGGGGCAAGGTACAACTTGGAGATGACTTATCCAAAACAAAGAAAGCAACATCGAACTAAACTTTTCACTTTCACCATATTTGTCACCAAAACACTTACTTTGACACTCTAATTTTTGGAGATCGCTGGTCAGATGAGAAGTCAGCCTTTCTATTGTGCTAGCCATGATTCTGATAAAAACAACAGTTCCTCCTGAGTGGGAGATTTACAGATATAGTTAGCACTTGGAATCTTGTGTCTATTGATAAGCCACAAAGTCTTACCTAAATTCCCATCTTCTCTTTTTGTTTTGTGTTTCTTCTCACTGTTATTCATGACCAGCCTTGTTACATGGGTTTAAATTTAAATGTATTGAACTATAGCTTTATTCATGATGGGTTATTTCTTTTTTTTAAATAATTTTATTGGGGGCTCATACAACTCTTTTCACAATACATCCATCCACTGTGTCAAGCACATTTGTAAATTTGTTGCCATCATCTTTTTCAACACATTTTCTTTCTATTTGAGTCCCTGGTATCAGCTCCTCATTTTTCTCCTCCCTCTCCCACCCTCCCTCCCTCACAAACCATGATGAGTTATTTCTGCTGTGACCTGAATCTTAAGATTTATTGGCAAACGACTGGTGGTGTAGTAGTTATGCACTGGGCTGTCCTCAGCAAGGTCAGCAGTTTGAAAACACCAGAGGCTCCGCGGGTAAAGGACAGGGCTTTCTACTCCTGTAAACAGTTACAGTCTCAAAAAATAACATGGGCCATTCTATACTGTCCTATACAGTTGCTGTGAGTCAGTACTGACTCAATGGCAGTATGTTTCCCTTGCCCCTATAGGCCTAGTGAGCAGTGAGATAAGTAAACCTGTAAGTTCTTAGTGCTTCCCCCAGATCATTATCCATACTGCATGCATAAATCTTGCCAAAGTCCATGAATACAACAGAGTGATGCAGTGACGATAATAGGGACCTTTTTACAGAAAGAGCAACATTTTCAGGGGTGTGCCTTCAGAATGGATGCTGTCAACTGGGTAAGAGGTAAAAAGTCTTAAGTCCTCAGACTCTGGTGCTCTGCTCTGACTTCATGCCCTTTAACAACATTATTATTGTAGCGAATGTGTTTTAAATGTTTGTAAGATAGCTCATCAAAAAGCACGTGTTTCTGAAGGCGGACATGTGTAGGATGCTTATGAATGCTTTACCTGAACAGCCAGAAATGAGAAGAAAATTTAGCTCTTATGTTGATTGTTTCATTTTAGGCTAAGGAGTGATTCATCAACCAATTATATCCAGAAGGCATGAGCACGGGGGTGGGTTTACATGAGAACAGGATTTCAGCACTATCAAAGGTAGCTAATAACTGACTATTTGCTTAACGCCATCAAATTCCGCAGAGCTGTGGCTATTAGCCCATCCTTAGCATAATACTGTATAAGGAATATGAGAGACATACAAGAAAAGGAGGACACAACTGCAGTATGGACTGAATTCTGGGAATGATAAGACTCTCCAGAAGTCAGTGTAAAGAGTCCTGTGGCTGGATGACAAGTATTGACTCTCCTCAAAATGCTTATTTAAAAGTTTTACAGTGTTAAGAGTATATAAGATACTAGATTGGGAGACAAAAACATAGGGTCCTAGCCCTGCTGCTGCCACTAACTCATTGACTTTGGCCTTGGAAGAATATCTTCATTTTTCCCAACAGCAACAGGAGGTAGTCCAGGAAGAAAATCTCTAAGTCCCTTTCCAAATCGAGTACCTTGTGTGTTTTCAGGATATTGTCTGAAAATTTTTATAATAGTAATTAAAATATATAATGATCAAATTGCAACCCTATAATATGGTCCAAAACAAAGTGTATGAATGAGTTATTTTGGGATGTAGGGGGAAATGTGTTCGTTGAACTTTCTTTCATTCTCCATGGTTTCTGCATGCTATTCTTTTAATCTTCTACATCTTAATTACCATATTCTCAAATTTGACTTTGTAAAGTCCTGCCATTCTTCAAAGGCTAGTAGTACAAAGGTTCATTTCTCACTGACATTTTCTGATAATCCAAAGCAGGAAATAAATGTTCCTTCTTCTGAGTGCCTATAACAAGTTCCTATCACTGCTCTTCACATTTGGTGGGCATGTTTTCACTCTATTAGTTTGAAGAAGCCTTGGTGTCATCGTGGGATACACCCTGAACTGCTAACCGTAAGGTCAGTGGTTCAAATCTTGCAGCTGCTCTGAAGGAGAAAGTTGAAGCTGTCTAGTCCCATAAAGATGGAAGTCTCAGAAACCCAAAGGGACAGTTCCACCTGTTCAATAGGATCGCTATGAGTTGAGATTGATTCAATGGCAGTGAGTTATTAGATTGAAACTGAGGATTAATTCTTGTTCATTTTAGTGTTATCCACAACTACCTAGCACATGGGATGTGATTCAGAGGAGGAGGCTGTAAAAGTTTGTAGACAGAGAGGATTATTGGGAGAAAGAAGAGGAGTTCCAGATCTGGTTGCTAGTGATACATACATAGCAGCAGCGTTTGACATTTTCTCTGGGTTCTACTTTATTTTATAAAGTCTTCACAATTCTCACTTACCCCACTGGTCCTAATTCCACCTTTATAAAAGTGGCAACGTAGAGAGCTAGGGTTGCTCAGCATTATACTGGAGTACAGAATCTATCTAGAGCCACAGTTTGTCAGAGGGAAATATACAATAATGGTTAAGCGAGCAAATGGGCAGGATGTAATTTTGCCTCCCCAGAGGGGACAGGTAGGGTTTTCTAACTTGTGTGATTTGTAGCAAAATTGGCTATACGCCATTCTTCTCCCTGGATCATCCCATTGTATTCATGGCCCAGAGTGTAGTTCACAGTCACTCGCTCCCTTAGAACTGAATATTTTCACCTGCATCCATGGCAGAGTCACCAGAGCTTGGTAGCATCCTTCTGGTTTGCTGCAAGGACTAAAAGTGTTTAACTGGCACCTGTGTGATTCTTGTCATTCTTTTTTTTTTTAATGTCCCGCCCCCCCGCCCCCCCTCCCCGGTTCTTGTCATTCTTTCTGCATTTTCTGCTCCCATGCAACAAAGCTGTTGTCTTCTACTCTACCATCTTTGCTATTTCAAATCTGCTCTATCCTGTAACTTTATAAAACAGGAGCGCATGGAGTTCAGGTCAGGCATATATAAGTACCTATCTTGGGTACTTTTCCTTGTGCAAGAAAAATATTAAATATTTTTCTTCAAGAAAAAGTTTGAGGGAAAATCCAAATTTTTAATTCATTTTTTTCCAGAAAATTTTTAAATCCCCTCAAATATGATACATAATTTTTTTTCAAACTAATATTAGGAAGCACCTCATCTCTCTAACATGAGAGAGCAAATTAATAAAAGAATCAATTATGTTCAGTAATATAAGCTAATTTAAAATTTTGTTTTAATTTTTTTTAACTTTGCACTTTAAAACCATTTCAGTCACAATGAGTGTCCCCCCAAAAAACTACATAAGATACTTTCATTCAGATTCCCCAATTGTTAACTTTTTATAACTACAGCACAATTATTAAAATCAGAAATTTAGTAATTATATGATACTATTATCTAATGTAGAGTTCTTATTCAAGTTTCACCAACCATATCACTAATGGTATTTTTTTAAATCTAGGAGTCCTAGTGGCTTTATCCTAGTTGTGTTGGGCGGCTATCCCCAAGGTCAGCAGTTCAAAACCAGCAGCCGCTCCACAGGAGAATGAGGGGCTTTCTATTCCCAGTCCCGGAAATTCACATGGGAAATTATACCCCGCACTATAGGGTCATTATGCGTTAGTATTGACTTGATGGCAGTGAGTTTATTTTTTGAGAGAATTCAATATACAATCACATTGTGTTTTATCATCATGTCTTGTTGTTAAGTGCCATGGAGTCAATACCCACCCATAGTGACCTTATGCACAGCACAAGGAAACACTGCCCAGTCCTGTGCCATCCTCACAAATGTTCCTATGCCTCATCTCTTTGTGGTACCCACTGTATCAATCCATCTACTTGAGGGCCTTCCTCTTTTTGATGCCTCTCCACTTTGCCAAGAATGAAGTCCTTCTTCAGGCACTGAATCTCCTGACAATGTATCCAAAGTATGTAAAACAAAGTCTTGCCATCCTTGCCTCTAAGGAGCACTCTGACCGTACTTCTTACAAGACAGATGTGTTTGTCCTTTTGGCAGTCCACGGTACTTTCAACATTCTTCTCCAGCACCACAGTTCAAAAGCAGCCATTCTTCTTCAGTCTGCCTTATTCAGTGTCCAACTTTCACTTGCAAATTAGGCAATTGAAAATACCATGGCTTGGGTGAGGCGCACTTTAGTCCCCAAAGGAACATCTTTGCTTTTCAATACTCTAAAGACGTCTTGATCAGCAGATTTACCTAATGCAACATATCTTTTGATACTTTGACTGCTGCTTCCATGAGCATTGATTGTGGATCCAAGCAAAACAAAATCCTTGACGACTTCAATCTTCCATCCATTTATCGTGATGTTATCTGTTGGTACAGTTTTGAGCATTTCGGTCTTCTCGATTGACATTAAGTTGTAATCCACAGTGAATGGTGCAATCCTTGATCTTCGTCAGCAAGTGCTTCAAGTCCTCCTCAGTTCCAGCAAGCCAGATTGTGTCAGCACCATGTCTCCTTAGTCACCTTTACACGAGAACAACTCCTTAGTCTTTCTTTTTCTTTCAGGATCATAACACTTTTGAAGAACATTGGCAGCTAATTTGTAGAATGTTCCTCAATTTAGGTTTTGGATATATTTGCATAATTAGATTCACAGTATGTGTTTTGTGAGGACTATGGAGCCCTGGTGGTATAGTGGTTATGTGTTGGGCTTGATCCACCTGGTTGGCAGTTCGAAGCCACCAGCAGCTCTGCAGAATAGACTGTGCTTTGTATTCCTGTTAACAGTTGCAGTCTCAGAAACCCACAGGGGGTCGCAGTGAGTCAGCATTGCCTAGATGTGAAGGATAATAGAAGTAATATTATGTGCTTCTTAGTTCAACATACCAGAAAACTCACGATGCCAATTTGTCCCATTACTCTGAGGTTAAATTTGATCACTTGGCTAATGGTATCTCTACAGTGACGTTATCATTTTTCTCAATGAATAATTATCTTTTGGGGAAATATATTGAGACCACTCAGATATACTATTTGTCATTCTCCTGTCTACTTATTTTACCATACATAGAGTATTCTTATTTGAAACTACTACTATAGTGTTGCCAAATGGTAATTAAAAAATCATTTTATTGAGGCCTCTTACAGCTCTTAAAACACTCCATACATCAATTGTATCAAGCATATTTGTAAATATACTGCCATCATCATTTTCTAAACATTTATTTTCTATTTGAGCCCTTGGTATCAGCTCCTCTTTTTTCCCTCCCTCCCCCCTCCCATTCTCATGATCCCTTGATAAATTATAAATTATTATTGTTTTCATCTTATACCAACCGCTGTCTCCCTTCACCAATGTTTCTGATGTTCATCCCCCTGGGGGTGGTATGCGTCAATCATTGAAAGCAATTCCCCCTTCCACCCCTCCCCCCACCTCCCTCTACCCTTCTGTTTTCGCTACTCCCATTTCTGTTCCTGAGAGGTTTATCTGACCTGGATTCCATATGCCGTGAGCTTTTATCTGTACCAGTGTACATGCTCCAGTCTAGCCAGAACTGAAAGCAGGACTGGGGTCATGATAGTGGGAGATGAGGAAGCCTCAAAGAACCAGAGGAATATTTTGTGTTTGATCCGTGGTATATTGCACCCTGTTGACTCAATCATTCCTTGTGACCTTTTGGGTCTCTGTTCCAACCCGCTTGTTCTCACCAGTATGTTTGTTGTTGTTTTGGTTCTTCTGGTGCCTGTTACCTGATTCTGTCGACACCTCATGATCGCACAGGCTGGTGTGCTTCTTCCTTGTTGGCTTGTTGCTTCTACACTAGATGGCCGCTTGTTTAACTTCAAGCATTTAAGACCCCAGACACTATATCTTTTGATAGTCAGACACCATCAGCTTTCTTCACCACATTTGCTTATGCACCCATTTTGTCTTCAACAATCGTGCTGGGAGGGTGAGCATCACAGAATGCCAGGTTGTTAGAATAAAGTGTTCTTACATTGAGGGAGGGCTTGAATAAAGGCAAAGTGCACCCACTTCCTCAATACATTGTCATATAAATATATGTACATAGGCCAATATCTCTATTTTTATTAATTAATAAATTTACATTATAGTTAAATTATATTTACAAACATAAACACCCTTAAACACCACCTTTGTCCTTAGCTTTACTTCCTAAATCTTTCCTCTGTTTCCTTTTACCTCCCCCCTGCAAAATGGTAACTTTATATATCAATAATTCTTTCTTTCCTTGCTAGTTGAAATTCTATAGTACATAAGAGCTTTCTTCTCCCCTATTTATTTATTTATTTATCTATCAATATTTATATCAAGATAGACTCAAGGATTATTATTTTATATGCGCAATAAATTATAATACAACACTCATTGTTTATTCTGTTGGGGCAAAATTTTCTTTGAGATTCACATAGGTTCAATCAAAGCATAGGGCAGTCCAAAAGTCAACAGTAAATATCTATACAATTCATAGATGAGATGCAAGGGAAAGGGCTATGGGACCCACACCTGAACACGTGGGGAAATTTACATAACAATGCCTACCTGCAAGGACAGTGTAGTGCTTTCCTTGGCCCCCAGTGGCTGGGAAGCATGTTAAGCAGTGTAGGTTCCAGGTGCTGGAGGGAGTAAAGAGGAGCACCAGTCCACAGGGTGGGAAGCCTATGAGGAAGCCTTGAGACTATTAGTGGTGGAGTGTGAGCTCAGCCTGGTGTCCACCATTGTCCAGGAGTAGCAGAGGAGGTTGCCCACCAACAAAGTATATATATAATGCACCCAACGGACCACACATCCACCTTGAAACTGTGCCCTGTCTTGCTCAGCACCTCAGGAGCAATGTAATTAGGAGTCCCACACAGGATCTTCTTCCAGTCTCTGCCGTTTTCAACTTTTGTGACCAGCCCAAACTCCCTTATTTTCACCTCTAGATCTTCCTTCAGAAAGAGGTTGCCCAGCTCAAGGTGCCAGTGAATGATTAGATTGCAGCACAGGTACTGGCAGCCAAGGACTAGTTGCTGCAGGGAATAGCGGACCTCAGGCTCTGGGAGTGCTTTCTGTTGCTTGTGCAGCTCCAGGAGGGACCTCCAGAGCAGAGTTCCAGCACCATGAACACGAAGTCATTGACCACGAAAAAGTCATGGAGGCCAACGTGCAGGTGGGCCAGACTGTGGTGAATAGTTATCTCCATAGACATCTTCTCCCTCTGGCGCGGCTCGAGCAACAGCGATTTAGACACTATCGTCCCAGCAAACACCTCCTTGGATCCACATCAGAGATCTCAAAACACTTGGCAAAGTCTCCCAGGACCGGGAAGCGGCCTTTCAGGTAGTGCTGCAGGGTGTACGCATCCATTAGAACCTGCAGGATCTCTTGCACCAGCGGAACAACAGCCATCCCCTCCGGGGTTGCAACTCCTAGGGCCCGGGCTTCCACATCTAGCCACTACCCTTGCTAGCTCCCCAGTGGTCACCGCGGCATTCCTGGTCTTGCAGGTTCTCAGAGGACATAGCAGGCTCCAGGCAGATGCGCTGCACCGCAACATAGGCTCTTCCTCGAATTCAAGTTCAGTGCTGGGAATGTTACAAGACCCCAATGGCAAATTCTTTTAATGGTTACATATTTATTTATTTTTGAACAGTTCTATTGACATATAATTCACATATTATACAATTCTATAGTTCAATCATATTAAGAAGTGTGTGCAACCATCATCACAATCAATTTTAGAATAATTTCTTCTTTCAACAATTCATTGTTGTTGACTCCATTTCCTCCCAAATTTACCTGCCATGCCCCTAAGAAATTATTAATCCATTTACTGTCTCTACAGGTTTACCTATCCTGGATTTCCAATACAGAAAGACTTATAAAAACAATGACAAAACCAAAAACAACAATAACAAAATAAAACAGAGTAAAACTTCAGTCAAAAAGAAAGTATTAAAAACTGGAATAAATTTAAAATAGATCTAAAAAGAGATAAAATAATAAGGTATTACATTTAAACCTCACTACATCCGCCATAATCCACTACATAGTGCTCTATGACTAATTGCAAGGCTAACCACATCCCCAAACTATGGTCAGAGGGGTTTCATCAGAAGCTTATGCAAATGGATTTTGAGCTTTCACTGTCATCCATGTTGTTGTTAGGTGCTGTGGGTCAGTACTGACTTAAAGCAACACTATGTACAACAGAACAAAATCCTGCCTGGTCCCGTGCCATCCTCACAATTGTTCTTATGTGTGAGCCCATTGTTGCAGCCTCTGTGTCAATCCATCTCCTTGAGGGTCTTCCTCTTTTTATATCTATTGCCTTGGACTTTAGCAAGCATGATACCCTTCACCAGACTCTGGTCTCTTGTGACAACATGTCCAAAGTATGTTAGGCAAAGTCTTGCCATATTGAACTCTAAGGAGCAATCTAGCTGTATTTCTTCTTCTTTTTTCTGTGCTCTGTTGGACACTGCTTTGAGTGTGTTAGTTTTGTGTGCTATTGTATGTAGATCTCAGTTTTGTTTACTGTGGTTGAACATCTGACCATAGTATTTCATTTAGTATTTATGGTAATGATGGTCTTGTTGTTACAAATTCCTTTAAATTTCCCTTGTCTGGGAATATTCTTATTTCTCTCTCATATTTGAGTTATAATTTTGCTGGATACAAGATTCTTCTTTTTAACACCATTTTATTGGGAACTAATACAGATATTATATCATTCCATAGTTCAATCACATCAAGCAGTATTGTACAATTGCTATCACAATCAATTTCAAAACATTCTTTCCCTTCCTGAACTCCTTGACATTGGCTCTCTTTTACTGCCCACCCCACCCCCACCCTCACCTCCACCACCACCACTATACACACCCAGAAAGATTTATTCTACTTGCTGTCCCTACAGACTCATCAATCCTGAATTTCGTATACTGAAGAACAGGAAAAAAAATATACAACAATAGTTCTTGATTGATAGGACTTTTTAAAAGACTTTATATGTCACTCCATTGTCATTTCGCCTACATGGTTTCTTTCAGTGTTTTTTTTTTTTAGTGAAAGATCTGAGATTATTCTAATTGCTGTTCCTTTTGTATGTGACTATTCTTTTTTCTCTGGCTACTGTCATAATTCTTTAATTGTCCTTGATATTAGCAACTTTTACTACAATATATCATGCTATTTGTCTTTCAGGGGTCTATCCTGTTTGGGTTTCTCTCAATTTCCTCGATAGTTATCCTCCCATCTTTTCTGCAGTTAAGAAACGTTTCTTCCAGGAGTTATTGTGCGGTTGTCTCTGTGGCTTTTTGTTTTTATGCTTGTTTCTTCTTGTTCTGGAATCCCAATAAGTCTTAAGTTGTTCCTCTTACTTGTGTCTTGAAAATTCTTAGGCTGTCACCTTTGTGTTTTTTGTTGCTTGTCCTTCTCGTAGATTGGAGTCAAATGATTTGTCATTGAGATCATTATTCTGGGTTTTCATTTATTCAATTCTATTTCTCTGTTATTATAGAGTGTATAATTCTACTATCTTAGTGCTTGATTTGGGGAGTTTTTTAAATTGTTTGGAGTTTTTCTTTGAAGGCTTCTAGTAAGGCTTCTCGTTTTCTATTCTGTTTCGTCCCCTCAGATGCTTTCTCTGTCTGTTGAACATACGCTATCATCATTCTTCTGAATTGTTTGTCGTAGTTCCATCGCTTCTTCAGCTTTAGCCATTTCCCTTTGGTTAGGTTGCTACTCAATTGTTTGTCTCTGTTTATCTGGATTTTCTTATGTAGACCAATATTTTCGGGTGTTTCCTTCATATTTTGTGGTTGGATTGTGTGGAAGTTATTAATTACGTTGCGTGGTATAGGAATAATAGAAGCTTCAGAACAAGTAATGACAGAAATGAGGTAGCAGGAGAGAAAGGTATAGGGGAAAGAGAAGAAGAATGGAAGGGAAAATAATAGAGAAAGAGAGAAAAAAAGATTCAGTAGGTATAATTTAAGGAATGTAAAAAATGTCTTAAGAATGAGAGGATAGTACTCATTCTAAAGGAATTATAAAAATAGTACATGATTTATTTTTTTTAATTAATTAGGGTGTATCTCAGGGGTACTTCATCATTGGAGGTCACCTTCTTGAAGCTGCATTATAGGCTTTTCTATTTTTCAGTATAAGAAACCTAGATTCATGGACCTATAGGGACAGTGTGTTGGTCCAGGTTGACATAAAAACAAATCCAAAGACACTCACATGTGTGTGTAAGAGAGAGACTGATATCAAAGAGCATTTGCATATTGAAAAAATCCCAGCCCAGTCCAGATCAAGTCCATAAGTCCGATATTAGCCCATATATCCAATACTAGTCCATTAATTCCTCTTTAGACTCATGCAGCACATGCAATGATGCCTAATGCAGGAAGATCACAGGCCAGTGGGTAGAAAGTCCTCTGGATCCAATGGTGGTGGACACATCTCCAGGGCTCTGGCTGCCATCAATGTGGCCCCATGTGGTTTGTCAACAGGAAGGTGAA
>NW_022111319.1:797101-810922 GCF_000313985.2 Echinops telfairi
CAGGCCAGTAAAGCAGAATGCACGGGAAGGAGAAGCAGGGAGAAAGAGAGGAAGTTCCCAGAATCCTCATGAGAAGGCTGCGCCCACAAGGAAGCATCATCAGTCTGTGACCTGGTTGACAAGCTATACTCTGCCCCTAGATTTATTTATCAAGTTGACCTGAAATCATGTAACCACCACAGACAGCAAGTAGTTTCCGTGGGAGGGGGGTATAGGGATGGTGGTGAGGTAAAAAGGGAACTATGTCAAGGAGTCCTTGTAGAAAAAAAAATGTCTGGGAACTGTGGTAGCAATTGTACAATTCTACTTGATGTGATTGAACTATGGAATGATATGCTATATGTATTAAATCCCAATTAATAATAATTTTTAAAATTATATTTTCTTAAAAAGAAAATTTAAAAGAAGAAAGCAAAGAGTAAAGCTGATTCTTTTTGCTTGGTGTCTAAGGTCTGACCAGGAGCATTGTAGCTAGTGTGTGCAGCAGAAAGGTGTGTCACTGTGAAAAGAGGACACCTAGTTGCGTTTGGAAGCACAGAGCAAATAGCAGTTGAGCATTTGCAATCAATGTCTTGGGGCAAGTGGATCCATTCAGTCAGATGCTTGGACTGGCTAGAATAGATTTAGGCTGGACACTGTCACAGAGACAAGGGACTTGAGTTGCGGGGCTGGGATCAGAGGAAACAGAACTCTTGCTGTTTGGGAGGTGAAGAAGTCCCACAGAGTGGTCCAGGACAAAGTGGATATGGAGGAGGCAGTGTGCACACCATTCAGGAGGCACAGGTCTCTGAAAGGAGCCCAGAGGTGAAGGAGAAGGTACTGGTACTGTCTAGGGAGAGAGGCACAAGCAGTCCCATGAAGCAAATTGCTGCTTTTTTTAGCCTGGGGTGTTCTAGAGAGGTGCTGGCTGGGTGATGATGGTAATACTAATTTTTTTGTATAGGAAAGAGCTTTATATACAAGAGCAATTGAATATTGAAAAAATATTCCAGCCCAGTTCAGATCAAGTCCATAAGTTTGATATTAGCCCCTATGTCCAATACTAATCTATAAAGTCCTCTTCAGACTCACAAAACACATGCAGTGATGCCTAATTCAGGAAGTCTTGTGGGTCCGGTGATGTTGTAAGCATCACAGCACTGGCAGTGGCCTCCATGTGGCTTCTCCAGATCCAGGACTCTGGCTTCATCAGGATAGGTCCTCAGAGATGACTTGCAGGGAGTGAGTAGAGAGAGAGAGTGTGTGTCTCCTGCCTCCAAGGAAGAAATACAGGAGTTCCCAGAATTCTCAGGAGAAGGCCATGCCCACACAGAGGCCTCACTGGCTATAAAATAATTGACAGGCTAGACTCCACCCCTTCACTCTTAATCCTCAAATCGACACTGGATTATGTAACTACCACAGTGTATATTCCATCACATCCATAGTATATAGCTCTTCTTATATATTGTTACATTTTATTTGCTAATGTGTAATTGGTGCTTTTTCATTTAAGGAATGAAAATTAGTGGGGAAAATATTCAGAAGAAAATGTAGTACTAATTAAAAGGGAATTATTAAAATGCAAGATTTATATTTAAAGAAGAGGAAAACATGGGGAAAAGGTGTTTCTGTTTGGTTAGGTCTAAACCAGTGGTTCTCAACCTTCCTAATGCCGCCACCCTTTAATATAGTTCCTCATGTTGTGGTGACCCCCCACCCCAACCATAAAATTATTTTTGTTGCTACTTCATAACTGTAATTTTGCTACTGTTATGAATCGGGCCACCCCTTTGAAAGGGTCGTTCGGCCCCCGAAGGGGCCACGACCCATAGGTTGAGAACTGCTGGTCTAAACTCTGCCCAGGTGTGCCACCTCAAGAAGGGTGGGATGCCTGAGTGGGTTCAGGACCTGGGCTAGGGGCACACAGAGTGAGAAGCAGTTGAGCAGTTGTAAGCAGTGTAAAGACGTGGCTAGCTCTGCCCACGTGTGCGCTTGACCTGGCTAGAGCACACTTATATGGGATGCTGGCCTGTAGTTAAGAGGATCCAGTGGGATGACTGAAGTGTTGGGACCAGAGCTCTTGTCATTTGAGATGCAAAGAGGCCTCACAGGGCAGTCTAGGACTGAGTGTAGACCAGTATTTCAAAGGAAAAGAGGTCAAGTGGAGTGATCTGGAGAAGAGTCAGACTGTTCCGGAGGCAGAGGTCTCTACAAGGGACTCGTGGAGGAGGGAGCTGAGCCAGACACTCTCCAGGGGCTGAGACGATCCCTCAGGTTAGCTCAGCGGGCGAGGGATGAAGCATGGGCCTACTCAGAGGACAGAATTTTGCCCTTAACAGGCGGGGCTGGTCTACATGGAGTGCTCACTGGGAGATAAGATAATAAGGGGATGATGTGCTTAAGCCAGCAGGTGGTCTGGAGAGAAGACTGTGGGCATCAGCTAGGATATGAGGCAGGTCTCAGACCATCTGAGCCCATGGCATATGACTTGCACTTTGGTCAAGGGATGAGGACGTTGCTCAAGTAATCTGAGGTATATGGAATGCATGCCAGCTGGGAAGCTAAGTGGTCACACAAGCCTGCTATGTGTTCATCCGACTGATTGAGCAAGAGGAAGGACTAAGCCCTATCATGGGTGAGTTTACCATTTCCTCTTCCCTTCTGGCTACTCTCACCGTCTCTGGAACCAAAGGGCTTTAGGTAAGATATCTACTGAGTTGTTCTCCACAATTACTTATACCTCACTTGCTTTTTCTCATTGTTCTCCTCTTGATTGGTGGAGAGGATTCACTCTCTGTCAGCCATATTGACATGGAAGCTGAGAACCAAGTTCTTGTCTTGTTGATTTTCCTCATTCTTTTTCTATTTTGTTGAGTCATTTATTTCTGCTCTTTATGACTTCTTTTCACCTGGTACTGAAGATTTATTATATTGCTTTTTTCTCTAGTTGTGGAAGGCACTGGGTTCGGTTATTGATTTAGGTTCTTTCTTCTTTTTTCTTGTCTGGAATTTATTGCTATAAATTCCATCTGAATATTGCTTTGTTATGTGTCAAAGATTTTGGTATGTTGTGATTTTATTCTCATTTGTTTAAAGGAATTTAAATTTTTATTCTTTATTTCATCAAAACCCAGTAGTTTTTAAGCAGTGTGTTGTTCAGTTTCTATGTATTTTCTTTTTTTAATCTTTGTTCTTTCTATTGTTGATTTCAAATTTTATAGTATTTTGATCTGAGAAAATAGATTATAAAATCTCAATCTTTAACAATATAGTGTCTATTCTACAGAATGTCCCACATGCACTGGAAAATAATATACTGTTTTGTTATTGGACAGAGTTTATGTATCTAGTTTGGGAGGTGACAAACTTTTGAGACAGAAGAGTCAATCTTGTCCCTCACTATTAAAAATTAATCAAATTATTCTTTATTGAGTTTCTTTCCCAATGTGCGTGGTGTATTGAAGTCACATATTTTTGGGATAGTCTATCCCTTTAGGTCTGTTAAAAGATTGATTAACATATTTTGAGGATATTCCATTGGGGGCATGTATGTTGATTATGATTATGTCTTCTTGTTTTATCATTCCTCTAATCATAATGCAATACCTTTATTTGTCTCTCCTGGTGGAATTTGCCTGAAAGTCTATTTTATTGGAAATTAATATTGACCTTTCCACCCACTTATTTTTGGGTTGCCATTACCTTGGTATGTTGATCCTTTGAGTTTTAGTCCATTTTGTCTTTGTGTCTAAGGTGTCTTTTTTGTTGGCAGCATATTGATATGTCTTGGTTTCTCACCCAGTCTCCTACTCTCTGTCTTTTACTGATATACTTAATCCATTAAAATTCAATGTCATTATTTATATCTGTGTTGCTGTCATTTTTCTCTGTATGTTCCTTGTTGTAGTGTTATTGGCTCCTTTGTTCTTCCTATATTTTGTGCTGTTTTGAATACTGTTTTACATGTGTTAATTTCTGAGTAGTGTTGTCTTGTATGTTGATCTTAGGTTTGTCTGCTGTTGTTGATTCTCTCTCCAAAGGGCTGTTCTTAGTATTTTTTGCAATGTGAGTCTTTTATTTATTTTTAACAAATTCCTGTCATTTCTCCTTGTCTAGAAATACCCTTATTTCTCGATATTTGAGAACCTGGTTACATAGTGGTTACACACTGTGCTGCTAAACTTAAGGTCAGCAGCTCAAAGCCACCAACTTCTTTAAGAGAGAAAGATGAGGCTTTTAACTCCCATAAAGAGTTTCGGTCTTGGAAATCCACAGGGGCAGCTCTATCCTATACTATAGGGTTGCTATGAGTTGGCATCAACTCTACGGCAGTGGATTTGTTTTGTTTTGATTAATATTTTAAACATATTCACTGGAGAAATATGCGCTTTATTTTTATGTTCCTATGGGTCAGTTAGCTTTTTCTGTTAAGTTACATGACCAGCCATTTAACCACTGACCTTGGTTATCCAATATGTGCCATTTGTCACAGGGTTCAAAAGTCAGCATGGACGCTTAAGTGTACCCTTCCTTTAGTTCTAGAAATATTCAGATCACAGGTTGCATGGCAATAAAGTCCATATCTACGTCTTTTACAATGTATCATTTAGAGGACAGATATAGTGCTTCTTAAGTTCCAGAACCACAAAAATATTGACAACCACTGTATAGTTTTTAATGCTATCCTAATGTAATTGGAAACCTAGAGATATATAGACTTAGAGACAATTCCAAGCTAAACATGTTCTAAATGCCAAAGAGAAGGAAGCAATTTCTGCTGTTTATACTTTCCTGTGTATTTTGCTGGAGGAACCCTGGTGGCATAATGGGTTATGCGTTGAGTTAGTAACATCAAGGTCATTAGTTTTGAATCACCAGCCACCCACGGGAGAATGATGAGAGTTAAAACGCCCATAAAGCTTTAGAGTCCTGGAAACCCACCAGGCACAGTTGGGTTCTGTGCTCTAAGGTTGCCTTGAGTCAGAAGCAACACAATGATAGTGAGTTTGTTTTGTTTTGTTTGTTTATACTGTGCTAAAAAGGTCAAGTCCTTATTATTTATTTATTTTTGACAAAGGAACTTGAGTTGGACTGGACTGGACCACTAACTTTATATAAAGTTCTTTCTTTTTTATATTAATTGGGATTTAATACATATCTCATTCCATATTTAAGTCATGTCAAAGAAAATTGTATGATTGTTACCACAGTCAGTTTCCAAACAATCTGTTCCTATAGGGACTCCTTGGCATCATCTCTGTTCTACTCCACCACCATCACTGTACTCCCCTCTCCCCTCCTCTCTCTCATTCTACTTGCTGTCCCTATAGGTTTCTCAATCCTGGGTTTCCTATACTGAAAGACAGAAAAGCATATAACACAGCTTCAAGAAGGTGACCTCCTCTGACATAACACCTCTGAGATACACTGTAATATGACCAAACAAAAACTGAACAAAACAATACAAACCAAAAACCCAGAAAATTCTGGTAACCCGATCAGGTCCAGCTTCCATCATAGTGGGGAACTACTGGCAAAGTTAAAACCGTTCAGGTCAGATTCATGCCTTTGCTCTTCTATGCTCTTCTCTCCCAGGCACTCTGTTTAGTGATCACTTTCCTCCTGTCCTTCAATTTTAGACAAGGGGAGTTCTCCAGAGGCTTATTTCCTGTGTAGTTCCACCAATGACTCTTGGTCTCCTACTGTCATCCATCGCCTGCTGCACACCAGGTTCTCACAATTTTGGCTCTGATATTGATCCCTCTTTCGACATGGGATTGTATGGATTCCAATCCTTCAATTACTGATGATGCTGTGCTTCTTCCATGTGGACTTAGTTGTTATCTCATTTAGATAGCTACTTGTTTGGAGACAAGCTTTTAAGACTACAGATACTATTTTATTTTAAAGCCGGGCACCATCAGGGGTCCTCAAAATTTTAAAACAGGGGGCCAGTTCACTGTCCCTAAGACCCGTTGGAGGGCCAGACTATACTTTAAAAAAAAAACTATGAACAAATCCCTATGCACATTGCACATACCTTATTTTGAAGTAAAAAACAAATGGGGCAAAAACACCCAGCGGGCTGGATAAATGTCCTCGGGGCCGTAGTTTGAGGACACCTGATTTTCATCATATTTTGCTATAGTTTCCATGTTTTCTGAGTTCCCTTCTTGAGGGTGAGTATCAAGCTGGGCCACAATGTAAGAAGTAATTTTTCTTAAGTTGGAGTTCGGATTTAGTTGGAGCTATACATTTTTGTTGTTTAAAATTTACTGTAATTTGGGAGTTAATACATGCTCATATGTCCTATCATTCCATAGCTCAATCATGTGGGACAGAATTGTACAATTGCTTCCATAATCAGTCTCCAAAGATACTTTCCTTCATGGACTCCTTGTCATCATCTCCCTCTTATATTTCCTACCCCTCCATGTCCTGCCTCACCCAAAACCCTTGTAATATTTGCTTTCCATATAAGCTAAACATCCCTGGGTTTCATTTATTAAAAAACAGAAATAAATAACAGCCTCAAGAGGGTTACCTCCAATGGCGATGAACCTCTGAGATACACCCTAATATGAACAAGCATAAGCAAAATATAATAGAATGATCATCACAGGATTGCCGGATAATACAAATCTTAATACAGCATATATATCATTGATGTAGCAAGACCTTGTTTGTCCACCAAGCAACAGTACATTGTTCTGGGTACAGCTGTTTTCTGCTTCCTTGGACACCATGTATTTTCCAGCTTAAGTCCTCAGGTTACAGGTGTGTCCGAGGTAGAGTCCATTTCACCCAGTGCAGTTCCTTTATCCCATGTGCCACGAAGATCCAGGATTCAGTGTCTGTGTTAGTCTGGGTTGACTAGAGAAAAAAATTCATAGACACTCATACATGTCTAAGAGAGAACTTTATATCAAAGAGCAGTTGTATATTGAGATACATCCCAGGCCAGTCCAGATGAAATTCATAAGTCCAATATTAGCCCATGTCCAATACTAGTCCATAAATTCCTCTTTGACTCATACAGCCATGCAATAATGCCGAATGCAGGAAGATCACAGGCCAGTGGGTGAAAAGTCATGTAGATCCAGGGGTAGTGAAAGGATCTCAGTGCTGGTGTGGGTCTCCATGTGCCTCCTCCAGCTCCAGGGCTCTGGTTCCATCAGTATGTCTCCATTTGGCTTGTCATCAGGAATGTCTCCTAGGGAGACGAAGTACAGTTTATGTGTGTCTGGCCTCCAATTAGCTATTTATCTCTGTAGTGCCTCCAAATGGGGTCATCAAGCTGCGACCTGATTGAAAGGCTAAACTCCACCCCTTCACTCTTAATAGTCTCAAGTTGACACTAGATTATGTAACTACCACAGTGTCCGTGTTCCATGGCACCCCACCTGGGTTCCCAGGATATCCCCAGAGGCACCAGTTCAAATTTGCCCACCTACTGCACACAACTAAAGGTACTCCCCACTTAATATTCCCCAAAGCATCCTCAGTCTCTGCTCCTCCCACCTGAAAGTCAGTCCTCCCACCCCTCCTCTCAGCAGACATGCACCTGTGTTCCCCCAAATGTGACTGTTTCCTCTCCCCTCTCCTGCACTGCCCCTCCCATCAGTGAACCTCATCCCTTTGACAGGGCCACCTCTCTCCCCGGGGGAACTCACCTCAAATCTACAATCCAACCACATAGCAGAAGGCATCGCTGCCCCTCTCCTCGGACCATTTGATCCCACGTTCGTGGAGGCATCCTCCGACCAAATGACCTACATTGTACTTACCTGGAGCGGATGATGGTTCATTGGCTCTGCTCCAGCTGTTTACCAGACTGTCTGGTCCCCAGCCAGGATGCTGAATACTCTACAAGCTTGAACTGGCGCCCATTCTGCTGCTTGTTCCTACAGCAGTGGACTCATACAGTATTTGTCCTTCTGTGCTTGACTAACTTCACTCAGCATTATGTCTTTCAGATCCCTCCGCGATATGAGGTGTTTCATGGTTTCATCACTGTTTATTAGGGTTGCATATTATTACATTGTGTGTATGTATCAGAGTTTTTTTAAATCCATTCTTCTATTGATGGGAATTTAGACTGTTTCCAGCTTCTTGCTATTTTGAACTGTACTGTGATAAACCAGGGGGAGCAAACATCTGTTTGTGATCTGTTTCTTATTTCATTTGGGTATATTCCCAGTAATATATGGGTCATATGGTATTTCAATTGCCGTTTGCTTTGGGTATTGACATAGCAGTGGATAAGAATTACTATCTCACTTCATCTTCTCCAGCATTTGTTGTTCTCAGTTTTTTTTAAATTAGGCTACAGCTATGGACGTTAGTGGTATTTCATGGTTGTTTTTGACTTACATTTCCTGGATGGCTAGGACCAGGAGCATTTCCTCATGGTTTTATCAGCCATTCGAGTGTCATACTGTGTGAATCGTCTGTCCACACCCTTTGCTCACCTTCTCAGAGAGATATTAGTTTTTTTCCTTGTTGTAAACTTGTAAAATTCGGTAGATTTTAGTGATTAGTACTGTTATGTTGCTACTAAATATCATTTCCCAGTGTGGGCTTTCTTTTTTACTCTTTTAATGAAGTCTTTCAATGTACACACGTGTTTTCTTTTTAATAGGTCCCACTCATCTATTTTGTCTTCCACATATTGTGTTTCCTTTTTTATCTCTGATAACCAGTGTATTCCCCTGCACCTCGGTTTGTCCTAATTCTCACATTGATGATCCTGCAAGCTTTGGGTTTTACATTAGGGTCATTGATCTACCTTGAGTTTGTTTTTGTGTATATGGGTCTTGTTTCATTCTTCTGCAGGTGGACATCCAGCTTTTCCAACACCGTTTATTGAAGAGGGCATCTGTTTCCTATTTAATTTTGGGAGGGGGCTTTGTGAAAAATCAGTTGTCTGTAAGCAGATGTTTTTATTTCTTGTTTTCTGTCCTGGTCCATTGGCCTGTGTATCTATCATTATACCAGTACCAGGATGTTTTAACAACTGTGGCTCTATAGTAGGTTTTGAGGTCAAGTAGAGCAAGACCACCTACCTTGCTCTTCTTCTTGAGCAGTTCTTTGTCTGCCCTTTTGGTATCTTGTAGTAAAATTCTGTAATTTTCTTTGTACAGGACTTTTTGTTTTCTTTTGTTAGGTTTATTCCTAGGTATTTCAGCTCTTGTGTGTCTATTATGAATGGAAATGATTCCTTGATATATTTTTTCTACATTCCTATTACTGGTATATAGGGATGTACTTGATTTCTGTTTGTTAATGTTGTGTCCTGCTACTCTACTAAACCCCTCTATTGTTTCCAGCAATCCTATTGTGGACCCCCTTAGGATTCTCAATATATAATATCATATCATCTGCAAATAGTGAGTTTCACTTCTTCTTTACCCAAATGTATAACCTTGATATCCTGCTGCTGTCTTATGGTATTGGCTAGGACTTGCAGCACAATGTTGAATAGAAATGGAGATAAGCGACATCCTTCTCGGGTTCCCTAATTCAGTAGAAATGTTTTCAGCTTTTCACCATTGAATGTAATATTGCCTATTGGTTTTCATACATGGCTTTTATTGTATTGAGGATTTTCCCTTCTAATCCTATTTTCTTCAGAGTCTATTTTAGGAATGGGTTTGGATGTTATTAATTGCTTTTTCTGCATCAATTGATATGATCATGTGGTTCTTGTCCTTTTTCTTGTTGATGTGGTGGATTACGTTAATTGTTTTTTGAATGCTGAACTATCCCTACATTCCTGGTATTAATCTCAATTGGTCATGATGAATTATTTTTTGATATCTTGTTGTATAGTATTGACCAAGATTTTGTTGAGGATTTTTGCATCTATGTTCATGAGAGATATAGGTCTGTAACTCACTATATTGTGGGGTCTTTGCCTCGTTTTGATATCAGGGTTATGCTGGCTTCATAGAATGAGTTTGGGAGTTTGCTGCCTGTGTTAGTATGGGTAGACTAGAGAAACAAATCCAGAGACACTCGTGTGTGTAAGAGAGAGTTTTATATCAAAGAGGAAATGTATATTAAGAAAACATCCCAGCCCAGTCCAGATCAAGTCTATAAGTCCAATATTAGCCCATATGTCCCTTATTAGTCTATAAATTCCTCTTCAGACTAATGCAACACATGCAATGATGCTGAATGCAGGGAGATCACAGGCATGTGGGTGGAAAACCTTGTGGGTCCAGTGGTGGTGGAAGCATCTCCAGGGCTCTGGCTGCCATCAGCATTGTTCCATGTGGATTGTCATCAGGAATGTCAACCAGAGAGAGTCCCTCCTCCAGGAAGGAAGAGAGGAAACTCCTAGAATTCTCATGAAAAAGCCACGCTCAGAGGAACCCCATCCCTTCATTGTTTTATCAAGTTAACATGAGATTGTGTAACTACCACACTGTCTCTTTCTATATTCTGGAAGCCTTTGTGTAGGACTGGTGTTAGCTCTTCTCTGAATGCTTGAGAGAATTCTCCTGAGAAGCCATTTGGTCCAGTTTGGAGTTTCTTGATGACCTTATCTTTTTCTTCTTTTGCTATGGGTCTGCTTAAGTTCTTAATGTGTTAATTTGGGGAAAGAATGATTTTCCAGGTATTTGTCCATGTCATCCAGATTTTTTAATTTGTTGGAATACAGTCTTAATTTTTCATGAATGATGTTCTTGGTGTACTCCCACCACTTATGAGGTTTTCTGTTTGAATGGCTGCCTCTTTTTCTTTTTTTTTTCTCCAGTTTTTTTTAATCAATTTATTGGGGCTCATACAATTCATCACAATACACAGATCAATTGTGTAAAGCACATCTATACATTTGTTGCCCTCATTATTCCCAAAATTCGCTTTCCTCTTGGGTTCCCGGAATCAGCTCATTTTCCTTTTTCCCCCTCCCCTCTCCCCCCTGCACCCTTGATAATTTATAAATTATTATTGTATCTTATATTACACTGCCCGGCGTCTCCCTTCACCCACCCCTCTGCTGCCCATCCCCCAGAGAGGAGGTTATATGTAGCTCCCTGTGATCCCTTTCCCCTTTTTTACACCCCCCTCCCTCCTGGTATCGCCACTGTCACCCCTGGTCCTGAGAGGTTCATCTGTCCTTGATTCCCTGCATTTCCTCTTTTTCAATGTACAGGTTCTGCATGAGCACAGTGAAGTGCTTTGGAATTCCTATTCTTTGCAATATTATCCACAGTTTGTTATGATCTACACAATGGAATGTCTTTTCATAACTAATAAACACAAGTAAGCATCTTTATGGCAATCACTCCTATGACCCAAGATTAATCTGATGCCAGCAATGATATCCCTAGTTCCACTTTAGAGTAGGTGGGTACTATTGCTGATCTTTATTTCTAATTCACTGTCAGCCTTGGTGGCCCCATTGGCTTAGTTAGCCCCAGGTTCTTGATGGTGAAGTTAATGGAAGTCATAGTTCAGGGTTTTCTACTAACAAAACATAACAGTCTTAGATGTAGAAGGGGAAAGAGGGTATTGTAATGTTTTATGTAGACCATTAGAAACCTCTTCAAGTTATTGAGCCAATTTACTAGTTGTTACAGTTACAGTTTTGCTGAGAAGGATCTTACTCATTGCTCTGGGTCAAACTATACTTTATTTAGCTGTTATATTTCTGGCAACTGGACTGCAATCTGAAAGGTTGACAGTTCAAAACCGCCAGTCACTCTGTGGGAGAAAGACGGGGACTTTCTACGTCCATAAACAGTTGCAGTCTTGGAAACTCACACAGGCAATTCTACCCTGTGCTATAGGGTTGCTTTGAGTCAGCATTGACTCAATGGCAGTGAGTTTGATTTTGAGTTTTGAGATGACTTAATGTAGCAAAGTAGTGAAAGGTCCATTAGAAAGGTAGAAAATATTAATACCACTACAGGCCCAGTATCTTCAGTATCCTCAGAGGGGATGGTGGTGTGGCTAGCTTCAAGCACCCTGCCTTTCTTGCTGCAAGTATAATAGATTAATTGGCCTGTGTGTGTGTGTGTGTGTGTGTGTGTAAGCACTAGAAACATTCTGTGTAATTGATAGTGTGAGGGCAACCAGTGGGAAATTTAGAGGCTGTGAAACACCATGAAAGTGACAAACCCGTGTGTGTGTGTGTGTGTGTGTGTGTGTGTGTGTGTTAGTCTGGGTACTTTAGAGAAACAAATCCATGGAAACTCATGATGCATAAGAGAGAGTTTTATATAAAGGCTAAGTGTGTATCAAGAAAAAATCCCAATCCAGTGCTGCCCAAACCCACAAGTCCATTAACTCATATGTCTGACACCAATCCACAAAGTCCTCCTCCATCTCACAAAACAGACACAATGATGCTGACTGCAAGAGGAAAGCTGAGTCAGTGGATGTTAAGCATCTCAGCGCTGGCAGGGGTCTCCACAAGGCTGCTCCAGCACCCAGGGCTGCATCGGGGTAGGTCCATGTGGCTTTTCCTCAGGGATATCTTGCAGGAAGTGAGTTTTGCCAGCTGAAGCAGGGAACTGCTAAGGCAGCTGCACCGTGGTGCGACCATCAGAGAGCATGAGACCCAAGAACTAGAAAGGCAAGGCTCGCCGAGCCACTTATCCTTCTGCCCTTCAAGTAACCCCACATGTGTTTATCGGCCAGGTTGGAACAATAAACTAACTACCTCAAGGGGGTAAGGGTTGCAGGTGAACTCAGTGTATTTTCTGCTTGCCTCCAGCTCCTAAGAATGTATAGTGGACTAAAATCCTTGCCCTAGTAATTATAGAACTCCTGGTGATTAAGGTCTCTACAATCCCCTGCAGGAGAAAGATGTGGCAATCTGCTTTCATAAAGATTTATAGCTTTGGAAAGACAGCCTGTGGGGCAGTTTTCTTTGGTCCTATAGGATCATTCTAACTTGGGATCCATTGGATAGCAATGGATTTTGGATAAGGAGCCCTGGTGTTGCTATCGCTATCCCGTAAGCATTTGGGCTGCTCACCACAAGGTCGGTGGTTCAAAGTCACCAGTCACTGAGAGGGAGAAAGACAGGTTTTTCTATTCCCATGAAGATTTAGAACCTCGGAAATCCTGAGGTCATATGGTCGCTATGAGTCGGATTGGAGAACAGTGGGTTTTGTGTTTTGATACTGAGTACTAAATAGATGTGGTCTGGTATATAGGATGCCTGCCAGCAGATTCTCACAGTCCTGCCAGACATTGGCTCCTCAAATGCCAAGGAGGGTTCCCTAGCTTCCCTGCTCTTTGAGCATCCTCCCATTGACAAGGCTGTTCCATAGACTCCAGACGGCCTGCTGAGCATGTGTGAACGGCGCCGCGCATGCTCCGTGAGGTGGGCAGGTTTTTCCAGGCACTAGCC
Source organism: Echinops telfairi (assembly GCF_000313985.2). Taxonomy (NCBI): domain Eukaryota; kingdom Metazoa; phylum Chordata; class Mammalia; order Afrosoricida; family Tenrecidae; genus Echinops; species Echinops telfairi. The sequence continues at coordinate 810,453 of NW_022111319.1, forward strand.
AGGTTTTTACTACAGCCTCTCTCCAGCCGAGCACGCCCCCCTCCCGTTTCCCACCTCCCCTACGTGGTCGGCCGCACAGCCAAGCTTCCTCCCCCCCACTTCTCCCCCACTCCCACCCCCCTTTCAGCCTAAGGCAGGGGAATCTCCATTGACGTCCTGGTGACGCCGCTGTGCGCAGTTGTGCGGGGGTTCCAGGCGCAGCTCAGGTAACGCCGCCGCTGCCGCCATATTGACGGAGGCTGGAGCGGGGAGGGGGCCTGACAAAGCGGGCGGGGGGAATTCGCCGGCGAGCGTGGCCCTCGCGGCGGTGGCAGCTGTGAGCACCCGGCGAGCGGCCGCTCGCGGAAAGGCAGCGCGGGGCTGTCTTCTCTATGGGGTGCAGCGGCGTGAGGCGGCGGGGACCCCCCGCTCCCAGTCTTTGAGGGGCCGCGCGGCGGAGGCGGCGGTCGCTGAAGGCCAGGCTGAGGGGC
>NW_022111319.1:811401-817249 GCF_000313985.2 Echinops telfairi
GCCATTCATGCTCCCGCTAATGCCACTTCAGTCGCCTCGCTTTCCCACCTCCCGTGGGACGGAGGGGCGCGCCAGGCGCCGCGCCCTGTTGTGGGTGGCCCGGTCTCTCCACGCGCCTCCGCGTTGGCTCTCTTGAGATGCCTCCGGGGACCAGCTGCTGCCTCCACCGCGCTTGAATTCTGAGCGTTTCTTACAGATCTAGCGCAGCCCACCCCCCAAGGTGACGAAATGACGCTGCTGTGGTTGCACTGAGGTCGATGGCATGCTCCTTGAGCATTTCGCTGGGACTTTTGCGTTTTTTAAATTGGAGGCAGGTGTTTTCGATCCTGCTGGCTGCTTCCTCCTGCCCCTTTTCCTATCCCAATCTCTGGCCTCACCGGTAGGTGTGTTCATTCCTGGGGGGGGAAAAATCCGTTCTCTTTTTATTCCATTTGTTCAAGATTTTTGGAAAACACCCCCCACCCCAGCTCTTTACTTGGAAATCTTAGTACCTTCGTCCAAAGTGTTTTCGTTTGCTTCTCTTTTCAGTCTTTTTCTGCAAAAGGCTCTGGTTGGTACGCTGAGCAGTGAGAACTTAAATGAATTAAAAACAAACCAAAAAACCCCCGAAACTAAAAAACCAAAGTCACTGCAATCAAGCAGATCATGATTCTTAGTGACCCCATACAAATACTTAAAAACATATTGCTGCTTTTGTTGGTCTAGAGTAGGGGTTGGCAAACTGAGGCTGCCCAGCCACATGTGTGCGGCTCTTTTGGTGTATATATGAAGTAAAATCGAAAATTCTAAAGGATATTCAGAGAATGGTGATTTTGTGTAAGCATATATTATTTATGGCTTTCGAATAATTTTTAAATTGTTGTGAGGGGCAGGATTGGTTCTTTTGTCTCAAATGTTTGCTGACCCCTGGTCTAGAGGCATGTGACATTTAAACACGAGCACGTTTCTTTTCCAATAGAAAGTCTGAGAACGACAGTCAGTTGACATTCCATTCCAGTAGAGGCCACCATATGCCTCTGAAAAGAAGTTGTTGAAAGCCATTTTTCCCCCATAGTAGTATGTTTTCAGGTAGCACAAACACTCTTCCACAGCTCCATCTTTAAAAGCAAACTTTGGACGACCATATCTTTACTTCCTCTCTTTCTTCCCTTTTATAAATTCCAAGGAAACTGGGGTTAAAAATTCATACTAGGTTAACACTTAAAAATGTAGTGGGAATAAATTCAGAAGTAGCTTAAAGTTGAACCCTATGTAATTCTTGGAAATGTTTTATTAATTAGTGAAACAAAAAACTCAGAAAACAGTTGAATATTGTATATTTTTTAGAACAGGATAAGTATGAACACACTTCCTAGTTGCAGGGGTTTTCTAGTAAGACTACTAAGGAGGACAGGGATTTTGTTTATGTGTGTGTCCTATTGTTACAGACATGTAGTTTATAAATTAGTTAAATGCTTTGCTGTAAGAATAAGATGGGGTACAAAGCAATTGAATACTTAATTTATTTATTTTTGTTAATTTGTGAGTTTGGTGTGTTCTTAATTATAACTACCACGTAAGATTTTTTGTTTAAAGTATGCTTTTGATGCCATATAGCACTGATGAAACATACAACTTTCCTCTAGTTCTTTAATGCCCCCCCCCAACTATCATTATCCCATTTCTGCCCCATAAATCCGGCTAGACCAGAGGATGTACACAGGTACAGATAAGAGCTGGAAACACAGGGAATCCAGGACAGATAAACCCCTCAGGACCAATAATGAGAGTAGCGATACCAGGAGGGGTAGGGGGAGGTGGGAGAGAAAGGGGGAACTGATCACAATAGATCAACATATAACCTCTTCCCTGGGGGATGGACAACAGAAAAGTGGGTGAAGGGAGATGTCAGACAGTGTAAGACATGAAAAAATAATAATAATTTATAAATTATCAAGGGTTCTTGTGGGAGGGCAGGAGGGGGAAAATGAGCTGAAACCGAGGGCTCAAGTAGAAAGAAAATGTTTTGAGAATGATGTTGGCAACAAATGTACAAATGTGCTTGACACGATGGATGTATGGATTGCACTAAGAGTTGTAGGAGCCCCAATAAAATGATTTTAAAAACAAACAAAAATCTGTTGAGAAGACAATTTGAAACACCACCCCAAATTTTTATTTCCTTTGGGTTCTACAAGTTGCAAAATTCATCTTTACCACAAGTTACATTTTTCATAATTAAACATTTTAGCACCATTAGATTCTGCCCAAGTACCTTTATCAGTAAACTAGGATATTACATTTACATTATTTGAAAAGTTGCTGTCAGATTTTATAAATGCATAAACATGTGCCTATCTATACAGGCAAAACAAAATTCCCTTGAATTCCAATGCTCTGGAGGTCACACTTCCTGCTTGGATTCTGGGGTGGCTTTTCCAGCCAAAGGTGCCTTGACTGGCAGCTCTACTCTTCAGCCCACACTTTTGAAATGTATAGTTAGATAAACCCTAATTGAATTAAGCTCACCTAATCATCAGCACTTGAGAGGGCGCTTTAATTACTTACTGCTGTTACATTTTCAGAATTGAAAGGGGCTTTTCCGAAAAGCACACTAGGACAGTTCGTTTTCACTTTAAGAAAAGAAACTGCTAAAAACATGTCCAATATATTTATTTTCCACTTTCCTTGTTAACATCTTCAAATTATTTTTGCATTTTGGCTACAGTCTAGAGTTTAACAGATAAACAATCTGCTCAAAATCAAAATCAAAATATAGTATTTTTAACCATTAAGGTTCTTATTCCTTTGTTTCGCTCCAAATGGTCATCAATACACTAATAAAATTTCCAGTTTACCTAAATATTACACCTACCCTAAAAAAGATAATTCCATGAACATTCTACAATTACCTGTTTAAACAGGAATTAAGTTTGATCTATGAACAACATAAGAATAGCTAATAAATAGTAAACTATGGATTTGAATGCAGATCTCTCAGAGTTAAGTGATGATATTTTGGTACATTCACCACTAGTTTATTTAATAAATCCATTTGTTCTTGCAAAAGTAGCAATTGCATGTTTACAAATAAAACCACAGACTGCAAAGTCTTGATACTAAATCCTCAACTTACAACCAACAAAAGTATGGCTTTGTTAACTAATGATCCATGTCACTGTAATTAAAAATTTTAGTATCAAAAGGTCTCAGGATCTGAAAGAATAGGTTTATTACAAGAATATTTCATAAATATTCTTAAGAAAAATCTAGAATTTAAAACATTTTAAATGTTCAAAATCTGTTTTTATTGGCAAAATATCACTCAACAAAATAAAACATGTTGCTACCAGTGAATGTCACTTTAAAATTTGCCTCATTTGAACATTAAGGCATTGTTTTGAAAAATTACAAAGTGTAATTAGTGTTTACCCCTCAGATAAACATCTAGCTGCTGTGAACCAGAGGGCTTAGTCGGTCAATAATACAGTACCTTCTAAATATGAATGGAGCCAAGCACTTTGGTATTTTTAGGATATTCTTTTGGTAAGAAGTAAACAATTTTACTTCCTAAGATTTTCTTAAATTTTAGTTAATTGTTACCATTGACTTTAGAAATGGTAACTTTTGGGTAGAAGCTTTGTAGTCATCAATTATAATTTACTAGAACTAAGGGTGTTTATATTGTATAATACATTGTAAAAATGTTTTAGAATTTGTAAAACAAGTAGAAGTGAGAAATCTTTAAAGGCAAAGGAAATAATTCCTATAATTTCTCTTATATGTGTTGAATCCTGATACCATTGAAGATTATAGATGTTAGCATATTATATTTTGAGTCTTCTTCAGTATCTTACCGGTCTTATTTGCATGGGCAATGTTAACTGTTGAATAATAATGTGTAATTATGTAAATTGGTTTGAAATACTTAGGAGTTTTTCCTACTGGAAAAAGTTGTTAGATACTTATATTCTCAGAATAGTATGCAATAATATGGCAGTATAATGATGAGGAAGTAATCACTATTTATAAAATTATCCTGTAAGGAAATGTGCCCAAAATTTTAAATAAGATGTAGCTTCGTTCCAGGGCAGGTAACGAATGGGCCTGAAAAAGGAGATATGGGTTCTGTCGACTTCTTGGAAGAGGAGAAACAGGATAACTAAGAGGCTCTGATAGTGAGAGCTCTTGCAGGGATTGTCTCAGTCAGGCCCTTTGGGGACAGGGACATCAAAGGGTATCGGATAATCCTTAGGCAACCATCATTTCAATTCTTGCCTGCATTCTCTTAGGATCAGGAAAAAAAGTGTTACTTGAGTTGTGGTAGGCTTTGATCAGTCACTACTTTGTATAGGTCATAAAGAATTGCCCGTTTTAATACAGTTAGCTCTTCATGAGTAAGTGTCATGTATATTACAATTTCAAATTTAGTTGTGTATGTATGCTTTAAATGAGGGAGTACTTCTTTCCTATGGAAGAGTAGATGATAAAGCTTTCAAAGCTGTTATATTATAATAAAATATTGGTATTTTGATTTCATTTGGTATACGGGGCTAATGAGGTGTTTGACATTTTTAAAAATTTATTTTTATTTATTACTCTTCTGACCTCTTATTGTACGCATTGGTTTAAGTAATCAAGTATATTTTGAGTATAAGGCAGTGCAATACATAGTGCTATAATGTGAAATTCATAAAGGTATATTTACCTTGGGCTCCACCTCATTTCCATTGGTTAATTTTTAGGTGGGGAAAAAACCTATAGGCACATGCAGAAATTATTACAAACAACAATGAGATGGTGGTGATGGTAGTTTGGAAAGGATAGATCTGGTAAGGTCTTGTTAGAAAAAAACAACAAAACCAAAACAATAACACCTACTTCCATTAGCCAATTATGATGCATACAGTTTCAGAGGTTATAAATCATTGCAGGAGCAGATAGCATCATCTTTTTTCCTTGGATTATGTGGTGGGTTTGAACTGCCAACCTTGCTGTTAGCAAGCAGTTCAATGCTTACCCAACAGTGCCATCAAGGCATTGTGAAGGAAATTCAGTTTGAGCAAGGTAGTAAAATGTGGGTAATGTTTTTACAGGCTGATATGATGGGAACATATTTCGGATGGGGACAATGTAAGTAAAAGACATGGTTTTCTGGGAGGAAAAAGGAGGATGATATACTGCTAGGGCCTATGGTCTGTGGTGTGAGAGTGAAGACAATACTGTTGGATGCGATGAGATAGAGAATGTACCAAATATAAGCTAGACCCAGATTCTATGAGGGTTTTAAAACCATTTTAATTTTATTCTGTAAATAGAAACTATTGAAGTTTATTGAGGACACGAATGACATAATAAGATTTGTGCTTTGAAAAATAACTGCTGGCAATGTGTTGGATGGGCTGGGGAGAGACTGAAGATGGGAAATGAGATGCTTGCATTAGTCAGAGGTAATAGTAATGATATTTTAATAGTAGAATCAGAGAGATAGGAAAGGACCCTACAGAGGTAGAATAGTTACAATTTGACAACTAAGTAGATGCTAGGGAGTGAGATGGAAGAATAAAAAGCAACTGAGGTTAGGAATGTTATGGTAAAGTTAATTTAAATGAATAGACATTTAATACATGTATACCAACATAGGTTCTGCGCTAGGCACTGAACTAATATGAAGATACATAGATCTTTGTGGGATAGGGAGATATAAAGTTAAAATGAACTTCCTCTTTCTAATGCTATTTTGAATAAGAGCAAAACACTGTAAATATCATGCTTGTCTTAAATATAGGTGCAAATATTTATAGGTTTTGTAGCAGGGTGGCAGGTGGACATTGGGCCTCCTCATGCACATTCCCTTAATACGAGAGCA
>NW_022111319.1:818257-820458 GCF_000313985.2 Echinops telfairi
GGTTCATGGGGGAAGGGGGAGGGGAAAAAAGGAAAATGAGTTGATTCCGGGAACCCAAGAGGAAAGCGAATTTTGGGAATGATGAGGGCAACAAACGTATAGGTGTGCTTTACACAATTGATATATATAGTGTGATGAATTGTATGAGCCCCAATAAAACGATTAAAAAATAAGATCATGCTTGTCATACCTAAAATCTTTACTAGCTAAATGAATGTGCTTATTTGCTAGATAAAACTACATCAGTACATTTTCAGTAGGCCCTGCTCTCTGTGCTAAAATATGTATGTGCTTTACTGTTAGGCTTTGCTTCATTTTATAAAGTATATGAAATGTAATTCAATAGAAAACTATTTTGATAATTAGTATAAAGAAAAATAAAGAGATATGGAAAGAATAGTGGTTAGACGTACAGGCTGGAGGAAACAGAATACAGATAAAGTCTAAATAAATAAAGTAGAACACAAATAGTATATATTACACTTTTAAAACATTGTTAAATCATAAATTTCATTTTGTGTTTCTTCTGAGCATGCAGTTCTCAACATTGGCTTATACAGTGAATTGCCTGTCTTTGTTATTAGGTGGAATTGAGTTGGTTCCAAACCATAACAATCCTATGTATAACAGAATTGAAACACTGTGCCATCCTGGGCCGTCCTTACAATTGTTCTAGTGCCTGAGTCCATTGTTGCAGCCACTGTGTCAATCTATCTTGTTGAGGGGCTTCTTTTTTTTTTCGCTGCCTCTCCACTTTACCAAGCATGACAGCATGCCCAAATATTAAGATGAAGGATCACCATTGTTGCTTCTAAGAAGCGCTGGTCTTACTTCCTTTTAGCAGTCCATGCCACTTTAAATATTCCTCTCCAGCACCACTATTCAAATGCATTGATTCTTATTCAGTCTTCTTTATTCGGTGTCCAACTTTCACATAACACATGAGGCAATGGAAAATACCATGGCTTGGGTCAGATGCACCTTAGTTCTCAACGTAACATTGTTGCTTTTCAGTACTCTAAAAGAGGTCCTGTGCACCAGATTAACCTAATGCAACACATTTCTTGATTTTCTGTGAGCATTGATTATGGATCCAAGTAAGACAAAATCCTTGACAACTTCAATGTTTTTTTCTATTTATCATGTTACCTATTGGTCCAATTGTGAGGATTTTGGTCTGCCTTACCTTGAATTGTAATCCATGTTGAAGGCTGCAACCTTTGATCTTCATCAGCAAGTGATTTAAGTCACTCTCACTTGAAGCAAGCAAGGTTGTACCATCTGCATATCACAGGTTATTGCTAAGCCTAACATCAATCCTGAAGCCACATTCTTTTTCATATAATCCTGTTTCTCTGATTATTTGTTCAGCATAGATTGAACAGGTATGGTGAGAGGATATAATCTTGACATACTACCTTTCCTGATTTTAAACCATGCAGTTTGTTCTGTTTGCACAACTGCCTCTTAATCCTTGTACAAGTTTTTCCTGAACACAATGAAGTGTTCTGGTAGTTCTATTCTTCTCAAAGCTATCTATAGATTATTGTGGTCTACACAGTCGAATGCTGTAGCATAGTCAATGAAACACAAATAAACATCTCTCTCATATTCTCTGCTTTGAGCCCAGATCCATCTGACATCAGCAATGATGTCCCTTGTTTCACATTCTCTTCTGAATCCAGCCTGAACTTCTGGCAGTTCCCTGTCAGTGTAATGCTATAGCTATTGTTGAATGATCTTCAGCAAAAATTTACTTGTCTGTGATATCAATGATACTACTGTTGTAGTTTGAGTATTCTGTTGGGTCTCCTTTCCTTGGGATGGATCTTTTCCACTCATTTGGCCACTTGCTATCTTCCAAATTTTCAGCCATAGATGTTTACTTCAGCTTGCTGAAACATTCAATTAGTATTCCATCAATACTTGGAGCTATGTGTTTGGCCCTGGTGGTATAGTGGTTATGTGTTGGTCTGTGATTCGCAGGGTTGGCAGTTCAAAACTACCAGCAGCTTTTCAGGATAAAGACTGAACTTTCTACTCCCACAAAGGGTTACAGTCTCAGAAACCCACAGGCGTTAGCTATGAGTCAGCATTGACTTAAAGGCAGTGAGTTTGGATCAAGTTTTGTGTTTGGCTAATGCATTTAGTGTAGTTTGAACTTCTTCCTTCAGCATAATTGGTTCTTGCTCATGTGCTAC
>NW_022111319.1:820729-825139 GCF_000313985.2 Echinops telfairi
TTCTAATTTTAGGTCTTAGCACATTTCATTAAAATATTTGGCTTTGTCTTCTTGAGCTGCCCTTTGAAATTTTCTGCTTGTGGTAGTTACATAGTCTGTTGTTAATTTGAGACTTATGAGTGAAGGGGTGGAGTTTAGCCTGTCAATCAGGTCACAACTTGATGACCTCATTTGGAGGCACTAAGGAAATAAATAGCTCACTGGAGGCAGGGCATAAACTCACTCCTTGGGAGACATTGCAGTTGAGAAGACACATGGAGCTACGCTAGTACCTTGAACTGGAGGAGCCACATGGAGACCCCTGCCAGTGCTGAGATGCTTACAACACCACTGGATCGACAAGACTTCCCACCCACTGCTTTTGATCTTCCTACATTCGGTGTCATTGCCTGTGTTTCGTGAGTCTGAAGATGAATTTATAGATTGGTATTGAACATAGGGGCTAATATTGGACTTAGGGACTTGATCTGGGTGGGGCTGGAATGTTTTCTTAATGTACAATTATTCTTTATATAAAACTCTTATGCACATATGAGTGTCTATAAATTTTGTTTTTCTAGTCTACCCAGACTAACACACTATTCAGCTCTCCGACTTCATCCTTTCTTCTCTGGTAGAATAGTGGTTACACATTGGGCTGCAATGTGCAAGGTCAGCAGTTCAAAACCACCAGCCACTCTGAAGGAGAAAGACAGGGCTTTCTACTCCCATAAAGAGTAACAGTCTCCAGAACCCCTGGGGAGTTAGTTCTACCCTGTCCTGCATGGTCACTGTTTGAATAGGCATCTACTTGATTGCAGTGAGTTTGGGATCCTTTCAATTAAGAGCAAGTTTCAGGTCTCTTCCGACATCAACTTTGATCATTTCTTTCATGTGTTTTTAATGACCTTTTGCTTTCTTCATGTGCAGTGTTATGAGCCTCGGCAATGGGAGTTTTATTGTGAAGCAGTCGGTCTGCATATGAAAATCTAAAAGGAAGACCCATTTTCCCTTCCTGCTGCACCTGATGCCCAGGGTCAGGATGGGGTGCGGGTGGGGGTGAAGGACTTTCAAAAATATGGAACCATTCACGAATTTGCGTGTCATCCTTGCACAGAGGCCGTGCTAATCTCTGTATCATTCTAATATTAGTATCTGTGCTGCCAAGCAAGCACTGAATGATGGTCTTCATGCTCTCCCACAGCTCATCAGGTATTCTATCAGTGTATTCTATCTCAATGTGTCAAATCTGTTCTTGAGATGTTCTTGAAATTCAAATTGGATTGACTCAAGGTCATATTTTGGTTCTCATGGACTTGTTTTAATTTTCTTAAGCTTCATCCAGAACTTAAATATGAACAATTGATGGTTTGTTCTGCAGTCAGCCTCTGGTCTGGTGTTAGTTGCTGATAATGAGTTTTCAATTGTCTCTTTCCTCAGATGTAGTCCATTTGATATTCCATCTGGTGAAGTCCATGTGTGCCTTTTGTGTTATTAAACAAAAAGGATACTTGCAATGAAGTCATTGGTTTTGCAAAATTCTATCATGCTGTTTTCAGCTTCATTTCTATTGCCAATTCCATGTTTTTCAACTACTCTTCCTTCCTCTTTGTTTTCAACTTTTGCATTCCAATTGCTAAGAATTATCAGTACATCTTGATTGCATGCTTGAAAAGTTTCTCACTGAAGTTGTTGGTACAGTTCTTCAATTTCTTCTTCCTTGACTTTTGTGGTGGGTGCATACATTTGAATAATGTTTGTATTGACTGGATTTCCTAGAAGGCGGACAGATACAATCCTATCACAGATGGTATTGTACTTGATGGATTTTTCCAATGTCCTTTTTGACAAGAGGACGCCGTGCCATTCTTCTTGATTGTGTTATCCCTGGCACAGTAAATCATACGAGTTTTTTTCAAATTCAGAATGGCCAGTACAGCCCCTTTTACCTCACCAATGCCTAGGATATCAAGCTGTATGTGTTCCATTTCATTTTTGATGACCTTCAATTTTCCCAGATTCATACTTTGCACATTCCAAGTTCTAATAGTAGATTTTTGCAGCCACACGCCATCAGCAAATGAAAATCTGGAAGGCTCCATTCTCACAGGCTTTACCTACTCATGTGACTCTGGTCAACTACACTTCTGAGAGACTGGCACCTCCTCTGTCACATTTTGAGTGGCCTAGGACCAGAGCCATCTCCCGGCACTATCTCCAACAATGTTCTACTTCCATTCTTTAGTCCTTCAGTATCTGACAGTTTTCAGTTCCATGCATAAAATTGTCAGTAGTTCCTTCATTTGAAGTGGGGAGCCAGTTTCTTCTTCATTGTCTCTTGCTAGTCTGGAAGGATCACTGAAACTTGTTCACTTTGGGTGACCGTGCTGGCATTTGAAATACCATTGACATGGCTCTAGCACGACAGCAACACAGAAGCCACCACAGTATGACAAAATGACCGACAAGTGGTGGTTAGAATTACCTAGGAGATAGGGGACCCCTAGATCATTTCTCACATGATTGTAATATGCAGCCAGCGTAAAGAACCACAACTCTGTCAAAAAAAAGAAAATAATCATATAGTACACTATGCAACAAGAAAAAAATGAAATCAGTTCCTGCGATATCAATTAACACTAAGATTTTTTTTCTTTAAAGTATTTTATTCTGTTCTTGGTTTAAGGTAGTGAGACAAAGGGAATATTTGAGTTCTTATATGCTGTTTAGTTTAGATACGTTTGCTTTTTTATAAGAGTGAAATTAAAAATGTTAATGTTCTTGTTGACATTGATGTAGTTTAGCTTTATGTAAGAGGGCATCAAATTTCATGGAAAAGTCTCATTTTCTTTTAATTTCGTTTTTCTATGAACTTTTAAAGTCCCCTTACTTAGGAGGTTCAGTCCTCTCTGTATGGTTTTTGAACTTAATTCATTACAAATTCGTGTTCTAGCACTGAAAAGTTTGAGAACTGAACTTATTTTCCCATAAGAAATAATGTAAAACCGAATAATTGATACTATAGCCCCACAGTTACACTTATGTTCATTTTTCCAAGATTTAAATCACTATGGGGGGTTTTAGTCTTCTCGAATATCACTGTCTTGCATTTCTGATTCTGATTTACCCAAATTAACCATAACTTTCCAGCCTCTTCGATATTCTGGGTTCTTTATTTTATGGTTAGCGATTTCACATCTTTTGCTATATTAGCTGCTTTAATGACATTTTAAAAAGTGTTGAAAATGTTAACTTAGCCATGTTGGATTTAGTTGCCAAATCAGACAAACAGCCACTTGATTCAAATTTCTCAGTGATTTTTTTTTCTTGAACTCTGTCTCGGTACTGAGTTTTCTCTTTGCTTTACTGCTGGTATCACTAACTTTCATTGTAGCCAGGGTTACACTATTTCATGCAAATAAAGCGCAAGAAAAAAAAAGCAGTAACTTTAATGCACTAACAGAACCACTATATGTTGTCTGAGCAAGAGTGGCGCTTATGCTGATATGTCACCCCTTTGTGACCGTGGTGGCTCAGATAGGTTTTTTTCAAGTCAGATTTTTGGATAGTCCATTGAGCAAAGTTCAAAGCACGGAGAAAATTATCAAACTTTGCTGTTCATGTAATGGAAAGTTTGAGCTTGGAACTGTTGGACAACTGAGGTATCACTGTATCTTATTAGTATCTGAGTAAGGGCATAGTTACTTCATTTTAAATAATAAATATCCCATAGAAAACATGTAAAGAACACTGATAATTATTGTTACTATAGGACCCCTCTGCCTCATAGAAAATAGTTGGGAACAGACTTTGAGAAGAAATACAGTAGCTTTAACATCCTAAATAATTATTTTATCCCCCCCCCAATAAGCACATTGAAATCCATTGTATCTTAAATATATCTGAACTTAAAGGAGAAAGCGATCTGACACTTTTTGAGCTTGTTATATGTACAAGATTGTGCTATCTCATTCAGGTTTATTCACTCTTCAGAACAGCTCTGTCAAGAACTTGTTCCATTTTACCAGATGAGAGATTATGCAAGTAAGTAGAAGGCACATTTGGAATTTGAACATAGATCATTTCACTTAATGCTTTTTTTCTCTGTTCATTTTTGTTTCCTTCTTAAAAATAATATTGAAGAATAGGAGAGAATATACACACATTGTTGGTAATGATGTAACAATATCAATTCAAAGTAAAAGTCAACAAAGTCCCATCAAGGTATTTCTGCACACAGACAAATGTATGCTAAAATTTATATGTAAAAGCACAGGACATAGTCTATTTAAAAGTATTTTGATAAAGAATAATAAACTGTGATTACCTGCTATTAGGGTTTTATGGTATGCTTGCAGTGATAAGTGTATGCAGTGTTGGTAGAGGGATAGACACATAGCAATGGAACAGAATGCCCACACGCACCATCTT
>NW_022111319.1:826970-846999 GCF_000313985.2 Echinops telfairi
GAGGGGAAAAATGAGGAGCTGATGCTAGGGGCTTAGGTGGAGAGCAAATGTTTTGAGAATGATGGAGAGCAATGAATGTACAAATGTGCTTTACACAATTGATGTATGTATGTATGGATTGTGATAAAGAGTTGTATGAGCCCCTAATAAAATGATTTTTTAAAAAAGGATAAACACCAAAAAAACCAACAAAAAAACACAAAAAACCAGTGGTTTCTCAAGGGATGTTCTGGGTCACTTAAATAAATTCAAGGTAGAGAGGTCAGCGCAGACGGTTATGGCAACTACTGTTTTCTGGAATTCTGAAGGAGTAATCTTGATAGATATTTCCCACCCCTAGAAAACACAGGATGTTCAAGGGGTTTTACTGTGAAGCTATTTAAAGAAAATTGAAAACTATATTGGTGAGAAAAAAGGACAGGTAAGTTGTAGCAAGGAATTTTTCCCTCATCATGACAATACATTTGTGGAAGATTTGAAGATAGCAAAGGCTGTCTTACAAGAATTTTATTGACAAACCTTTTTCATTTTGTTAAAACATTTTATTAGGAATTGGGAGAACATTCACAGTATGAATCATTTTTTTCCCACTCGAGTTTATTTACCTTTGTTTCATGTCTGTTTGGACTAAGTTGAAGCAGGTCAGGGCCCTGCATGTGCTTCCTTGCACATCCCAAAGGTCAGCAGCAGATGGCGCCAGATAACCGCCAGATAAGATAATCAATGAAACCAGATGCTCTGGGTTCAAAGAAAGCTGCAAAGAGTTGACAAGTAATTCTCGGAGTTTCCAGACCCCACATGCTAATTGCCACAATTGCCATACATTGCTCACCACCCCTTTAAAATCCCGCGCCCCCAGCTGCTGAGCACGACTTCCCTGACCTGTTGGCCTAGGTCAAGGAACCTCATCCAGGAGCTTACCCCGTAATAAAGCTGTTTCTGTTTCTGCTCTCCCTTATCTTGTCAGTTATGTCTGTCTGTCTCCCTGGAGCTCAGTTTCACCTTTCCATTTGGTACCAAATTCCAGGAGAGGCAGGGACACGGGGTACCAAATTCCAGGAGAGGCAGGGACACGGCTCTGTGCTGTCCTGGCCCTGCTTTGGCTGGGACTTAGCCCACCCCCCCTCTCCTCTTGAACCTCTTAAACCTGTCTGACTTCTTCTGGTCAGTATCTCTCTGTGTATGTTTGCTCTGTCTCGTTTATCTCGTTTGCTGCTCTGGACACTGAGGACCAGCAAACTCATATGGGAACTTAGGGTCTGCAGGAGGCTAACTAGCTGAAAGTCCTGAAAAGCAAGTACGCCAGGAAACTGAACGTGGTGCCGCTGCAGGGGTTTATTCAGCAACCCTAGTACCAAGAGGAGCTGGAAAGAACTGCCTTTCCCAGAAAGGGGTGCGATGATGAGGCCAGTTTCTTCTCTGTGTCTACTTTCTCTCATGCGGCCTCCAGCTTTTTGCCTCTGTGTTTACTTCCTGGGATTCCTGCTGATAACAGGATTCCTAGCACTAGGCCAAGCAGTCACTGCACCTTCTGCCTGGACTGGGACGCAGAGGGTGTGTCTGAGACTTTTCTACCTGTTTGTGTGTTGTGCGCTTGCGGCTCTGTGGTGCTTTCTCTAAAATTTTCTGCTTCCCCTTCCTCTCACCCTGAACAAAGGCCTGACCAACCTTCATTTTTACCAGCCGTAAAGCCAGCCAGGCCTCCCTCCCCCTCCTCGGCTTCCATTGTGTCTCTCTTTGATCTGAGGTCCCTGTCTGCCGGTTAAAGCCGCAGGTCTGTGCCAGGGAACCTTCCTGTTCCGGAGAGTCCAGGACTCTCCCACTGGGCCCCGAGCTTTGACTGGGATGCCTCTCAGGGTAACCGGGCCACCTCCTGACTGATGGGTGTGAACGGGGACCAGGGGACACTCTTCTCTGTCCGTGCCCCCTGCAGTTTGAGACACAATGGGAAATGTTCTGTTCCAACCCCCTAAGGACAGTCCTTTGGTGTGCCTACTGCCAACCTTACTGAATTGGGTTTGGCTCCTGATCTCCGCCTTCAACACCTGGTCTTTTTCTGTAACCAAGTTTGGCCTCAATACTGATTGGACAGTGAGTCGAGCTAGGCAGAAAATGGCACTTTCGGTTTTAACGTTCCCCACAACCTTAACAATTTTTGTCAACAAACTCACAAGTAATCAGAAGTCCCTTATGTTCAGGTCTTTTTCTTTCTTCGCTCCCGTCCCTCTCTACTACCTGTCACCCTACTCAAGTTCTCTTAGCCACACACTCTCTTAATCAGGCCCCTGACAGTACTCCTCTTCTGTCTTTCTCCGGACCCCCTGACTCCTTGTCTGTGCCTCCAGTAAGGCCTCCTCCATATTCTGGGTACCCATCACCATCACCTCCCTCTGGTACCCCATCAACTCCCAAAGGTTGAGGCGACTGCACCTCCGGCACCCGTCTCCTCCCCAGATCCAGACCCCTCAGACTCCCTGGAGTCTCAGTGTCTCTCTCTCCCTCCCTTCCTCCTTCTCTCCCCTTCCCGGTTCCCTCCCTGCTCAGCCTCCTCTGAGCCAACACTGCAGTCTCTGACCTCTCTTAGATAGAGATGCGGGGCACAGATCCCGGCTTGACAGAAGCCCAAGTCTTGGTCGAAGCCCTGAGGCTGGCAGGAGGGAGGGGTCAAAAAACTCAGGGAAGTAACAACTTTAATCGCCCCCCTGCACTGTTGATTTCAATATCCTCTAAAATCACGACAATTTCTGCCAGTAAACTCACAAATAGTTGGAAATTCTGTACATCCAGGCCACCTTTTCTCTGCGCTCCCGTCCCGTTCTCTGTATTTCCTGCTCCCCTTCCCAAGTTCTCTTGACTAAAGAAAATTCCTCCTCTCCTCCTGCTTTTTCACCCCCTCTGGTGTCTACCTTTTCAGACCTGCCTGAATAGCTTGTCTCTCTTCCTGCTCCCCCCTCTCCCTATTCTGGCCACACCCGGAGCCCCCACGCCCTCTTCTCCTGATCTACCTGCGTTTCTGGAGGAACCCTAGTCTGTGTCCTCTTTGCCAGATAGCAAGCACACGCAATTGCAGAACACCCTTCTCCTTTGTCTGCTCCGGAAAGTGGCCAGGACTTTGAGAGTGGTCTGGTTCATGTTCCCTTCTCACTCATTTATCTCAGATTGGAAAGCATTTAGGCTCCTTTTTAATGATCCTACCACCTGTATTAAGGAGTTTCGATAATTAACTCAAGCTTTTTGTCCTGGCATGATATTTTTGTCATCCTTTACTCCACCCTAACCGCAGATAAGAGGGAATGCATTTTTTTCACTGTTTAGCAGCACTCTGACCAGGTTCATTTAAACCACCCTGATCTAAGCGGTTCCCAGACAAAACCCTGGTTAGAATTTTCAAATTAACCATCAAGCAGGTAGGGACAGACGTGCCTGCTGTCATAAAATGCTTCAGTGTGTCATGCCTTGGCTTCAGGCCACTTCCCATGTAGGAGTCAATTTTAATAATCTTAAGATCACTCAAAAACCTGACAAGAATCCAGCCACCTTTTTAAGCTGCTTAACTGATGCTTTACATTAGAAGCTTAAAATACGGAAGAAAGGCCCTCAAATCCCGGTTTGAGATATAGCGAATATGGCATTTAAGGTTTTTAACAGCCGTGAGGAGCAGGCAGGGTCAGCCTGTGAAGCCTGGTTCTGGCAGAAGGTAAATTTTCAAACCCAAGCCTTAGTAGAAGCCCTGCAGCCGGCGATCCCCCGAGGCCCCAGAAGGGCAGCGGTGGGGCAAGGGTGTATGGGAACAATGACCACCACCTGGTGCCTGCTTCAAGTGCAGAGAAGAAGGGCACTGGTCACAGAAGTGCCCCAGGCCTAAAGCTCCAACCAAACCCTGCCCCCAGTGTGCGGTCAAAGTGGACACTGGAAATCCGACTGTCCATGGAAAAGCGACAGGCCCTTTGCATCTGTCTCCATGCGAGGGGACTGTCCTTTCAATTCCTGACCTGCTGTTGACCCTGCTGGGATGGGCCAAAGTCTGAGGAGACCCTAACTGGACCCCCATCACCCTCGCCAAGCCTGGGGTATTGCTCAAGTTATTGGATGAATAAATTTCCTTCTTACACAGAAGCTATCGTTTCTGACCTGCCCTCATTTTTAGGGCTAGGCAGTCCATCCTCAATCTCGGTCATGGATATTGATGGCAAGCCTACCTGCCCCAGGTGTACTAGCCCTTTACTCATTCCTTCCTTATAATCCCTTCATGCCCGGTTCCTCTGTGGGGAAGAAACATTTTAAATTAGTTAGGAGCCTCCTTACACTTTTGGTCTCACAGCATCTCTGCTCCTTCCCCTTCTTTCACCCGACCTGGAAGAACTGGCCCCACAGACCTCGTCGCTTCCCGATGTTAACCCATCATACAATGCCTCCTTTCTAACAACCTCATTATTCCTACCCACTCTCCTTGCAACACTCCAATCCTACCAGTAAGAAACCAAATGGTACTTATCGCTTGTTCCAGGACCTGTGCCTCATTAACAAAGTGGTTATCCTCTTACACCAGGTAGTTCCTGACCCCTATACTCTTTTGTCCCACATTCCTCGCTCTATTACGTCTTTTTCACCATCCCCCTTAACCCAGCTTGTCAACATCTGTTTGCATTTACCTGCAGCCCCTCCTAAAACAGTTCTAAAGCAAACACAGCCCAACTTCTCTCTCTTTCCAAGGCACCATTATCTCATTCCACTATTAACTATTCAGGCCTCTGCTTCACCCCCACCACTCAGGGTTTACTCGATCAGGTGTCCTCAAACTATGGTCCGCGGGCCACAGGTGGCCCACCGAGGATATTTATCCGGCCCCCCGGGTGATTTTGCCTCATTTGTTTTTTTACTTCAAAATAATATAAGTGCAGTGTGCATCGAAATTTGTTCATAGTTTTTTTTTAAAACTATAGTCCAACCCTCCAACGGGTCTGAGGGACAGTAAACTGGCCCCCTGTTTAAAAAGTTTGAGGACCCCTGCTCTAGATAGACGCTGAGTCATAAAGGACCTCCAACCACTGACTTTGGCTGAGCAAATAACTAAATGTGTAAATTTTTCCACATAAGGAACTTTTTTCCAGTTATTCTATGTAGTTCCTCAGCTCATCCTATATGGTCAGTATGAATTAGCATGGTTACCCACCACCCAAAAGTCGAGAAGAGCAGCATTCCTAATCCTTCCCAGTCTTTCTAGCTTCCCTGCAGCAACAGCTCAAGAGTGCTGTTATCATGATAATAAATCAGGGCTAGTAAGGCAAAGTGTAGCTGTATTCCTACCTGCCCTAGAAAACCTTAGTTCTGCCTCCTCCCTGGCAGCGGCAGAGATTTCTAGTAGAACATTAGAGCACAGCATGTTCCAAACACAGAACTTTAACAAACAACTCCAGCTAGTCATAGACTCCACCTCAGAGTCTCTCACCTCCTTACAGTGACAGTTTACATTCAGGGCACAGGTAACCCTTCAGAACCATTGTGCATTGGATCTGTTAACAGCTGACAAGAGAGGTACGTGTGCATGTTTCTAGGAAAAAGTGTTGCTACTATATTAATGAGCCGGGAGTGGTTGAGCAAAATGTTAAAGTGTTAGAACCATGGCCGAAAAAATCAGAAGTCACTGCTGGGGCAACACAGCAACCACCTCCTGGTTCCAAAACCCCATTATGTCCTGGCCCCTGGCAGGACCCCTGGTAATAATTTACTTGCTGATACTTTTAACCCCTTATCCTTTTAATTCCTTCAAGAACGAAGGAAAGACATCCAATCTAACTGCTAACCAACTTTTGTTACATCCTTACCGCCCCCTACCTGCCAATGCTGGTCCAGACCATTCCAGCCCATAGCCCTCCCCCCATCGCCCAATATCAGCAGGAAGTAGCCAGATCAGATTTCAACGACCCTTTCTCACTAAAAAGGCTGAAATGTTTGGACTAAGCTGAAGCAGGTCAGGGCCCTGCACGGGCTTCCCTGCACATCCCAAAGGTCAGCAGCACAAGGCACCAGATAAGATAACCAGTGAAACCAGATGCTCTGGGTTCAAAGAAAGCTGTAAGGAGTCGACAAACAATTCTCGGAGTTTCCAGACCCCATATGCTAATTGCCATACATTCCTCACCACCCCTTTAAAAACCTGCGCCCCTAGCAGCTGAGCATGACTTTCCTGACCTGTTGGCCTAGGTCATGGAACCTCATCCGGGAGCTTCCCCCCCTAATAAAGCTATTTCTGTTTCTGCTCTCCCTTGTCCTGTCAGTTATGTCAGTCCGTCTCCCTGGAGCTCAGTTTCACCTTTACCATGTCATTGATTATAATCCCCCAATGTAACATCACTTATCCCATTTCACCCTATGCCTCCCGTTTCCATTCTTCCTCCTTCCATAATACTTCCTATTTTCTGACATTTGTCCTTGGTTAATTGTTTCACTTTTGATTTCAAATGGTTGATTATTCTAAAGAGTTTTATTGTTCACTGTAGAGATCTATTGTTTGACTGAAAATTGAGCCACGGGGGTGAGTTCAGATCCATACCAGAAGGGTGACTAAGGACCATATTCTAGTGGGGGGAAGTGAAGGAAAGGGGGATGTGATTATGATTTTGGATTTTGTTTTACATTTTCCTAGTGCTATCCAAGACCTTCTATTGTGATTGCTATGGTCACCAGTGGTAGCCAGGCATCATGTAGTTCTAGTCCCATGGTTGTAGAAAGTGAACTTTCCCTGTTCTTAGTATTACTTTGGACTAATTGTTTTCACGTGTATTTGAATTTCTTTACTCATCTGTGCTTCAAATGGGGAAGCAAGTATTTGTACTTTAGCTCACAACTTTTAAAGATGCCAGTAATTCAATGTTCACTAAAGTAGGATATTGTTAGGTGCCATGGAGTTGGTTTGACCCTATATAAAACAAAATGAAATGCTTCCTGGTCCTACACTATCATCACAATTGTTATGTTTCAGCCCATTGTTGTAGCTACTGTGTCAATTAATCTCTTTCAGGATCTTCCTCTATTTCATTGACCCCTCTTACTGATGTATTTTTCCAGGGACTGGTTTGTCCTTATAACATGTCCAATATACATGAAACAAGTGTAACCATCTTTGCTTCTACGGAGCTTTCTGACTGACCTATTCCTAGACAGATTTGTTTGTTCTTTTGCAGTCCATGGTACTTGCAAAGTTATTTGCCAACGTCAGAATTCAAGTAAATCAATTCTTCTTCACTCTTTATTATTTATTGTTGAACTTTCAGTGTTTATGAGGCAGTAGAAAATACAGTGGCTTGGCTTAGGAGCATCTTGGTCCTCAAAGTGACATACATTTTTGCTTTTCAACACTTTAAATAAGTCTTGTGCAGCGGATTTGCCCAATGCATTGTCATTTGATTTCTTGAGAGCTGCTTCCCTAAACATTGATTGCGGATCCAAATGAAATGAAATCCTTAACAACTTCAATCTTTTTTCTGTTTATCGTGATATTGTCTATTGGTGTAATTGTGATGGTTTTTGTTTTGTATACATTGAATTGCAATCCATATTGAAGACTGCAGTACTTGATTTTCATTGTCAAGTGCTTCAAGTCCTCTTTGCTTTCAGCAAGTAAAGTTGCATCATCTTCATATTACAGCATGCTAAATAAGCTTTCCTCCAGTCCTGATTCCTCTGTCTTCCTTTAGTTTAGCTTTTTGAATCACTTGCTCAGCATATAGATTGAATAAGTATGACAGAATACAACCCTGACCTTTCCTTATTTTAAATCATGTAGGATTCCTTTGCTCTGCTTTTATGACAGCCTTTTGGTCTGTATATAGGTTCTGCATGAGCACAATGAAGTGTTCTGAAATTCCCATTCTTCTCATTGTTATCTATAGTTTGTTATGACCCACATAGTTGAATGCCTTTGCATAGTTGATGAAACACAAGTAAACATCTTTCTGGTATTCTCTGCTTTCAGCCAAGATCAATGTGATGTCAGCAGTGATAGCTCTTATGCCAAGTCCCTTTCTGAATCTAGATTGAATTCCCTGCAGCTCTTGGTCTATAACTGCTGCAACTGTTTTTGAATTATCTTTAGCAAGATTTTACTTGTGTGTGATATTCATGATATTGTTTGATAACTTCTGCATTTTATTGAGTCACTTTTCTTTGGAATGAGCACAATTAATGTGTTTCTTTCAGTTGACCAGGTATCTTCCAGATATCTTGGCATGGAGATAAGGAGTGAGTGCTTTCAGTGCTTCATCAGCTTGATGAAACATTGCCATTGGTAGCCCATCAATAATGGATCTTTGTTTTCCAATAATGCCTTTAGTGAAGCTTGGACTTTGTCAGTCAGTACCATTGGTTCTTGATTATCTGTTATGTCTCAAAGTTGCTGATAGTTGGCCAATTACTTTTGGTACAGTGACTCTTTTCTTTCTATCTTCTTTTGATGTCTCTTACATATATTGCCCATGAAATCCTTTAATATTTCAACTCGAGGCTTGAATTTTTTTCTTCAGTTCTTCTAGAGTTATACTGAGTGTGTTTTTTCCATTTGTTGAGCTAAGTCAGGTTTTTGTGCATTTCATTATAATACTGTGTCCCCTTCAACTGATTTATGCATTTCTTTCACTTTATGATTTCTTCCATTTGTGTCAGCTACTCTACATTCAAGAGAAAGTTTCAGATTCTCTTCTGACATCTACTTTATCTTTTCTTTCCTGTCTGTGTTAGTCTGGGTGGACTATAGAAACAAATTCATAGACACTCATGTGTATAAGAAAGAGCTTTACTATAAGAGTAATTGTATATTAAGAAAATATCACTGCCCAGTCCAGATCAAGTCCATAAGTTTAATATTAGCCCATGTGTTCGATACCAGTCTATAAATTCCTCTTCAGACTCACACAACACATGCAATGATCCCGAATGTAGGAAGATCACAGGCCAGTGGATGGAAAGTTGTGGATCCAGTGGTGGTAGAAGCATCTCAGCGTTGGTGTGGGTCTCCATGTGGCTCCTCCAGCTCCAGGGCTCTGGTTCCATCCGGGGTCTCCAAGTGGCTTGTCAACAGGAAGACAAGCAGAGTTAGTGTGTGTCCCACCTCCAGAGAGGAAGACAGGAGTTCCCAGAGTCCTTAGAAGACCATGCCCACACAGAGGCCTCCTTGGCTGTTACCTGATTGACAGGCTAGACTCCAACCCTTTTCAAGTTGACAGGAGATTATGTAACTGACACACTGTCTTTGTAATGCCCTTTTGATTTTTTTTCATGTATGATCTTGGTGCCATCTCTTAGCTTCTGTCATTAGTGTTCAAAGTGTCAAATCTTTTCTCGAGATGCTTTCTAAATTCAAGTAGGACATACTCATGGTCTTATTTTGCCATTGGTAGAATTGTTTAAATAAAGTTCCGCTTTAGCCTCAACTTGCATGTGAGCGCTTGATAGTCTGTTCCACTGCCAAGGCCCTGCCCTTGTTTTGACCCATGAGAGTGGGCTTTTCTATTGTTCTTCCCACAGATAGTGCCAATTTGGTTTCTGTATATTCTATACTGCAAGGTCCACATGTATAGTCATTGTTTATGCTACTGAAAAAAAAGGTATTTGCAATGACAATTCCATTTCCAGCTTCATTTCTATTCCCAAGGTTATATTTTCAAACTACTAGTCTTATTCCAATTGCTCATAATTCAATCCATCTTGATTGTATGTTTGATGAATTTTAAATTGAAGAAGTTGGTAGAATTATTTAATTTCTTTATCACTAATTTTAGTTGTTGGTACATAAATTTGAATAATAGTTGTGTTAACCTGACTTGGTTGTAGGCATATAGGTATTCTTTCTGTGACATTATACTTCAAGATAGAGCTTAAAGTGTTGTTGTTTTTTTGATGATGAATATAATGCCATTCATCTTGAATTTGTCATTCCCAGCATAGTAAATCATATGCTATTCTTATTCGGTGTGGCCATTACCATTTCCTTTTAGCTCACTAATACCTAGGATTTATGTATCCCATTTCATTTTTTGCATGTTTCAATTTTCTTAGATTCATATTTCATACATTCCACATGTTGATTATTAATGGACATTTGCAGCTGTTCCTTCTCCTTTTGAGTCATGCTCTTAAATAAATAAGGTCCTAAAAGCCTTTACTCCATCACACCTTTAAAGTTGACTCTTTTGAGGAGGCAGTGCTGCCCCAGTTACATTTTGAGTGCCTTCCAACCCGAGGGGCTCATTTTTGGGCACTATATCTGACAGTGTTCTACTGCTCTTCATAAGATTTTCAGTGGCTAGTTACTCAGAAGTGAGCAGCCTGTTCCTTCTCTTTAGTCTATTCTTAGTGTAGAAGCTCTGCTGGAACTTGTTTACCTGGGGAACTGCTGCTGGTATTTGAAATAACTGTGGTCTAGCTTCTAGCATCACAGCAACATGCAAGTCATCATGAGACACAGACTAATAGACAACTGGTGAATGTAAGATGTAGAATATTGTTTTTTTGGACTAGAATATGTTACTTCTCCTTGGTGTCTTCTGAGATTATGGTCGTGAGCCCCAAGCCCAATTACTCATCCCCTCAAGGTGTTTGTTTATGCCTAAGAAGTTTCTATAATTTTGTTCCACATATGCTGTACTGTTTCCACTACCCTGGAGTTTATTCTGACTCATAATGACCATAATCAGCTATTGTAGCACCATTTGAATATTGTTTCAGAGAAAGTATAAATCGTGATGAGTACAGACTGCCTAATTTTTCTTTCTTGGAGTGACTGGTGGATTAACTTCATGGTGCCACCAGGGCTCCTTATGCTGTAGCCCTGGTGGTATGGTGATTGCATGTTGGCCTGCTACTAACTACATGGTCAGCATTTCAAAATTCCCAGGTGCTCTGAGGCTTTCTACTTTTTCACTCTTCCACAGTTAAAGTCTCAGATACTCATATAGGTAGTTCTTCCCTGCCCTATAGGGTTGCTGTGATAAGATGATGGCAGTGAGTTTGTTTGGTATATTAATGGATATACTTGCAATGTAGATAAACATTTTATATATATATATATATATATAAATTTGGTATATTAATGGATATACTTGCAATGTAGATAAATATATATCTATATATATGTATATAGAAATTTCCTCCGTCAAACCTGTATATATTCTTGGAGATAGTCTTCTTTTCCATCGCAAACCTGCTTAGATTGTTTGCCTATGCATTCGGTCACAGATTACTGATTACTGTTACTCTGGGGTTGTGTCAATAATAGTATTTACCTCTGTTGCCTTTAATTCTTATACTCCTCCCAGTGTCGTCCTCTTCTGTCATCATCTTTTGCTTACCTCTCTTGTATATTACCTTTCCCTTTACCCAAGTGAGCATATAACACACTGTGTTAGTGATTTGTTTTCCCTTTTTTCTTCTGGGCAGACATCAAAGAATGTCTCTTTTTATATGTAAACATTTTCTTCACTTTTTATAGTAGTAATTTCTTATATTTTCCTCCCATTTTTGATTAACTTATTTCAATAAGCAGAATTTTCTCTTGGTTCAACCATGTTTTGGGGATTCGTAATTATTAATATTATATAGTACTTCATTGTCTGTGTGTACCATAGCTTCACATTTTGGTATTTTTAAATAAAGTTTTATATGATTTTGTAGCAAGACTGTAATGACCTTCTCTCGTGTAAAAGGAAATGGGATATCAATAGTCCTATAAAACACTGGTATCAGGAAGGAGTGATTGCAATAAAGATAATCTCCAATCTTCAGGTGATGATATTGGGGAGATAAGATACTGCTTCATTAAGAAAGGACTTTAGTCCTTGACACAGGTCAAATGAGAGAGATTGCTTATTTTTCTCAGACAACCTCTAGTAGTCATACTCTTGCAATCACTGTCTCTTATTGTTCCCCCCATTATGGCTCCTGAAGAAGAATTAAGAGGTAAGCACAGAGAATTTTCTGAGGAAATTATGACACTTAAAGGGAATTAATCATCGGTAGCATTAATGTTCAAGGAGGTTATAGTGGTTTTTACATATTGTGGAACTTGGCCCTAAAGGACTCAGAAATCTTTCACATCAGAAGGGAAGAGGGGAGATACCCAGCAAGGTGTTAAATATCCTCCTTGTGTGACTGAACTTACTAAGATCACAAACTGCGTCTGCATAACTAAGAGCAACAACAGCAAAGTTAAAGCCTTAAGGCAGCAAAGACTAGCAAACAGAATAATCAAACCAAAAAAGTCACAGCTATTCAAAAAACATGGGGTGTTTAACTGTGCCTTGACTAGTCATAGGGGTTTAAAAAACTGAAGTGAAACAAAATAGTTGCCTCCTTGAGTCAGGTGAATCTTTTTGAAACAAAAGTTTTAAGTCTTCTATTGGTTCACAGGAGAATTGAAGCTGGGGCTCTGGCTTTTCTGGAGAATCAGTGTCTGGGTAGTTGTCTGAAATTTGAATAAAAGATCTCTTCCCAATCTGGGAATAGGGCTTTCTGGCATGATGAGGAAGGCAAGAGGAACCGCACTTCTCCCTAGTCACAGCTTAAAGGCTGAGAAAAGAAAATTGAGTCAAGGGCTTATCAGATACTCCCCAACAAAGGTTCTATTTTCAGACAGGAGCACCGACAGGAGAGGACTGAAAAAGTGGAACTCTTATCAAGGAGAAAAATCAATCTTGCCTTCGACATTTAGGCATACCTAGGGCTCTCAGAGGATAACAGAGCATGCAGATGCCGAGAACGACTGCCTCTGGCCCTTTCAATCCTGTTGGAGGACATGGCATCCTTCCTCCAGTGGTCTCCCTTTCATTGGGGACAGGGCTTACATGGTTTCCTGGCAATTTGGGAGTAGTTCTTTAGAATTTGCTCTGCTAACCATGTAAGTAAGTTCCAAAGGCTGTCCCACAAGGGCAACCCTTGGTGGAGTCGGTTATCCTGTTGGAGCGCCATGTCAAAGGCTAATGGCTTTTTCTTCCTTCTTCTGTCTCTATGTGTTCACTTGTTCTGTGCTTCATAAACTGGGAAACCTAACAAATGCAATGACAAACAAAAACAAAATGAAGCAGAAAAAGGAAAATAATGATATAAAGATAAAAAGAAAGAAAAGATCACCAATAATATTTAAAAAGCCAGAGAAGAAACTTGTTGTGAAACAAGTGAGAAATATTTTAGCCTAGAGAAAATTCAGGTTGGGTCAAGAGGGAAGTCAACTAACCAAGTATCATATTATACCATGCTTCGATACACCATAATCAAGTTTACAATAATCTCTGTGTAATAGTTAAAGCTCTTTGAGTCCAGAGGCATAATCTGACTAGATACTTGGCAGATGGATTTTGGGTTCCCAGTGTCCTCCATCACCTTCTACAAATTGGATGTGCACAATTCAAGATCTGATACTTTCCCCTTCATCATATTTGGGTTTTGTTATCATCATATTTGGATCACACAGGCTTCTTCAATGTGGACTTAGTTGATGCCTCACGTAGATGGCTGCTTGTTTGAATACAAGCCTTTAAGACCCCAAACACTATTCCAATTGATAGCCAGGCATGATCTACTTTCTTCACACTTTGCTGTAGTACCCTTATCTTCAGTGAACTTTTCATAAAGGCAAGTATTGAGCAGCTTCCTCCTTATGTCCAGAGCTGCCCGAGTAATAAACTTATCCTTCAGCAGTAGTTGACACTCACGGGTGACCAGGGATACTGGGGTGTGATTTTTCATGGCTCTCTTATTGTTCCAGAGATGCTATGGGGTTTTCTTCCTTTCTTTGATTAATAGTGGAAAGCATAGAGTAATTCAAGGGCTTTTAGATCTTTGGAGGCCCTCTAGGATACAGGGTTGAAACTGCCTCTTATTCTAATCTCAGGCTTGTCGGAGTCTCATTCTGGGTTAACTAGGGGGACTGGTTGATTTCTTGTAGGAAATTGGGCCTTTTCTTCAGAGATCATGTCATCTCTAGTATTCAGGAAGTACCATTCATTTCCAAAGGCCTAAGCTGCTTCTAACACTATAAGTTTATCTGCCTTGGTCATGGTCACAAGGTCAAAAAGTAAAAAGTCTGGGCTGGTCTCTTGGAAGTGTCTATTACTTTTTGGAATTATATGAGAACTTTTTCAGGTCTTTCTTAATTTGCCTTAGGCCAGAGAGGGAAAAAATGTTCTGTGCCTAACTTCAGAAGAGGGCACTGGAGAGCTCGAATGAGCTCTCATTTGTTTTTCAAAGGGAATTTGCTTTCAGAGGTTTTAGTAGCCTTGATAGAGTCAGGGGATCCTGGATATGAAGGACAGGAAGGGCTCACCACAGGTGCATAGGGAGATTCTGATTGGCGTGGGGAAGGTGTTAAGGGCTTGGAACTGGTCTTGGTTTCCTCAGCTGCATAGGCTTCGAAAAGAGCTGTATCTAGCAAGTTCTGCATAACTTCTGATTACCTCAGAAGGCTAAAAAGGCTTTCATATAGGGAACTTCAGACTATCTGTCCTCCCAGGTACAAAATAATTCTGACCGAAATGTGTTAGATTGGGTTGTCTAGACAACAATCAGTGACACCCATCTATGTACAGAAAGAACTTTATATCAAGAAATAATTCCATATCGAGAAGGTACCTCTGCCCAGTCCAACTCAAGTTTGATGCTAGCTGGTGCCCTCTTCAGGCTCACATAGCTGCAAGCCTATGGTGTATACAGGTGAATTGAGATACGAGAAGGTCACATGCCAGTGGGTGTAGAGTCTGGTGAATCCAAGATTGGTGGAAGCGTGGCATGGTGCCAACATCTCTCAGGGTCATATGGCTCACATACAACTGCCCCTGGAGGTAGACACTGAGTCTCAGCAAGCAGGAAGATGGAGCAGCAGCAGAGAGAGTGAAGGAGTCCAGTTTCTCCCTTATGAAATGGCCACACTCTTAAGGAGGCATCATTAGGCTGCAACCTGATTGACAGGCTTGATTCCACCCCTACACTTCCATACAAATTCAAGATTATATAAAATCAAACTACCCCATGAAAGATAATTAGTGTTCTTTTTAGGTGATCATTGTTTGTCATTGAAAAGTTTATATTGGGGTCAAGCCTTCAAGCAAAACGAAAATTAAACACTTTCTTTGGGCTCTGGGGGTCAAAAACTAATTTTTCAGTGTGCAGCCCAGCAGATTCTCAAATGGGAACCATGAAGAAGTACCCATCTAAGAGGAAAAGGAAGAGGAAAAAGAGACGGCCATAATGACCTGAACTGTGAGACAAAAGTTCTGGCTGTGGAGCATCCCTTCTGGGCATGGCTTGAAACTCCATGGTATATGGCCACCACAGCCCTCCCGTTGGATTCACCATGCCTTAATGGCATGGGAGTAACCCAATACTTGCTCAGTCTTTCAGACGCTGATTCCTGAAAAGCTCCCCAGGCCTTCATGGGCCTATCTCTGGTGTCCAGTAAGAGACCACATTGGCTGCTAGCAGTTCTGCCAGTCATCCTTCTAGTAAGTGTATGTCTAGAGGTGCTATTGAGCTTCTAATAAGAATCTAATTAATAGAGATCAGCAAATTAAAACCTTTATAGGGAGAACTTGTGCCTCCCCCCCCCCCACACACACACAGTTGTTTGGAACCAAGGGTAGTTACCCTACGTCAGCTTGCAATTTGCCGTCAAAGACATATTTCAGATATCTGGAATCACCTCTAGTTCATTTGTTGTAAACCAGATCTGAACTAATTAACTGGTGGTGCCACCTGTCTTGGAGGATATGTGTTCAAAAAGTAGTACTTAAAAATACCTTAGGTTAATAAGTGGCAGCCTGTGCAATTCACATAATATGACATTCTCTGAGAAAGAGTAGGAGTGGCCTCCTGGGATCTCTGTTGTTTCTGTTTATCCCCTGAGGGCATGTACACCCATCTCTGAACTCAGGAAGGTTTCCTGGAGGCATTAAGGACAGCTGGGATATTTCCTCAATAACTGGGATAGTACTTCCCTCTGGCCTTTGGTAAAGAGGGTTTCCCATACAGCATGGAGAAAAAAAAAAGGACTAAAAGTGTTGAGAGAGACCCAACAAATTCAATTGGAAGTTCTAGGACTTTCACTTAGGCAGGATTATAGTGGAATGCTTGCTCAGGAATCCTGGGACCACTGGTTACATGTACCTCACAGCCTTTGAAGTCAGCCTGGGGATTTGAAAAGGACGGAGAAAAGTCATAGGAAAGGGCTGGCTTCTAGGGTCAGACAATAAGCTCAACCCTGCCCATTGTTTACCAGGTTGCAAAGCAGACCTGCTTTCGAGAGGGAAACCAAGAGAGGAAGGCAACGACAAAAGCATAGGCAAAAGTGCATCTGCTTACTGTTCCTTTGAGTTCCTTTGAGGTGTCCTATGTTGAGTGCCAAAATGTTGCACCTGCTTTGATGTGTCTTGGGGTTCTCAGTCTCTTGAGCCAGAAAATGGACTTATGGATCACAAATGTCAAGTGGAAATCAAAGTTTATTAAAAAAAAAAAAAAAAGCACCTGATGCATCCAGTGGGGTCTCTGAGTTGCTGCGAAAAAGCTCTGTCTAGGGGTTTTCATGGGATGTGGAGTACTTGGCCTGTATAAATCTCCAGGTTATGAACGAACCATTCCTGGATATAGTAACATACTTAAGGTCCAATCATGAAGCTATTCACGTTCTGTCTCCTGTGGTCTTGGATGAGTATGGACAAGGAAGTAAAGAGATAATGGGCCGGCAAAGCGAGTCATGGGTTCACTGACTTTGGAGTTTAAAATCAGCCTAGGGGTCTGGTACATGCTGACTTAAGATTTAAAATTATCCTAGGCTGTCAGAATCACCCCTTTAGACATCCTACCACTCCAAGTGCTTTCTGTTGGGCTTCTTTTCGCTCTCTGCCCATAGGTTCTCTATCTGCTATCATTCAAGAAGAGAATAATAATGGTATTGAGAATTTTTATGTTAGTTAGCCTTAAAATTTGTGAGAGCTAAATTCTTCCATAAGTCATATTGATTATGTTGTCCACTTCTATAGTAAGTTAGTGCATATTGTGTGCTAGTATTTATTTTTTAATTGTAAAATATATACTATAATTTTCTATTTTGACCATTTTTAGTATACAACTCAGACATTAGTTGCATTTACCATATTATACAGCCATCTCCTATCTATTTCAAAAAGGTTTTTTTCAACCTGTATTAGAGCATGTTTGTGGAAGGCTATGGTTTACAGTGGAAGTCCTAAGTCCATCTTTGAGTCTTCACATAAATTCAGCCTCCACTGAATTATTTTTGACCATTTTACTTGCAATGTGAATGACCTTGCACTTGGTGTATTAGAGAATGAAACACTACCACTTCCCTAGTCAGTCCAGGGAGGGGTGGCAAGCCCTTAGATCCTTGCCTGGGTATGCCATTAATGGAAATTGGAGTGCTAGGATGGCATAGTCATGAGTCATCACCAGACTTCCTTGGCTGGAGAGCCCTGTACCAAATTTGTAAGCTCTTCTATCTAGCATAATGCTCTTGTCTCAACCGTGGGCCCATTCCTGTTTCTGTAGTCCTACCTGCAACTGGATCTGCCACCAGTCATGCGTTTGTGATAGTTTCCATGTCTTGTTCAAGTCTCTGTAAACCCACAGATGCCATTATGAATTAATGTTAATGATCTCTTTCATCCAAATGATGTGTCTTTGTCTTTGTCCTTGCTCTGTTGAAGACTTAATAAATGTTCTCCTTAAGCTGAATTGGGAGAAAGATGAAGTTTTCTATTCCTGTGAAGAGTTATAGTCTTGGAAACCAATGGGGGAAGTTCTGGTTTGTCCTATAGAATCGATATATGGCAGAATCAACTCAATGGTAGAGTTTGTATGTTTTTTAAATTAAATAAATATTTGGGATCTCCTTTGTCTTCTATAACACCCATTACTCAGTACCCTTGAAGGAATAGCTCCTAATTTCCCATACCCTTTGCCTTAGTAATCACTATATATTTGCTAGTACTTATTTTTTTCTATGAAGTAAACAACAAATGAATCCAAACTTTAAAATACTATTGAGTCTATTTGTGGTTCTGACAGTGAATAACAATTTCCCTCAACCAAGGATCCGTTCTGTTTAGAAAGCTATCCAAGACCATTTTGTTGAAATTTATAATCAATAAGACAGGGCATCAAAGAAGGAGCAGCAGAACAAGCAGTCAGAATATGAGACAGAGTGTTGAACTTCCCAGCCCATAGAGCAAGTAAAGCTGAGTGCTTTGGGGCAGGAGGCTGGCTTGTGGAGTGGGATGCCTTTGAGAACTTAATTGGAAGATCTGAGCTTGATGAACCACAGAGGTGGAGTTGAGTGTATTTAGGTTGTGGTTTACTGGATTGAGGTACTTCTGGGCACTTAATTCAGAGAGCTGGGTTCACTGATCCATGGAGCTTGAGCTGAATTCTTTCAGGTTGAGGCTTACATCAAAGTGCCATTTGGGCATTTATTAACATCCTAGATAGAACTTTGAAACATGCCCCTACTGTACAATTGTATCCTCAATGTTTCTCACTTCCATTGTAGCCTCTTAGCTTTATCAATAAACCCTATAATCCTGAGCATATGAATTCTCTGTGACTTTTGCAATGAGTTATCGAACTCAGTAGCTATAAAAATAGAGAAATATTTAAGATAGTTAACCGTGTATAATGATGTTGACTGTTGTTTCAGTTGTGAGGATTTTGGTTTGGTTTACATTGTGTTGTAATCTCTACTGAAGGATGCAGTCATTGATCTTCATCAGCAAGCACCTCAAGTCCTCTTTTCATCAATCAACACCTGTGTATTGGAGGTTGTTAATAAGTCTTCCACCAATATTGGTGCTAAGTTCTTCTCAGCTCCCCAGTTTGCAATTGTTGCCCATGGACATGTTGGGCTGTAGCAACTCTGCTCTGTCCCTTAGGGCTTATGATTACAATCAAGGTCGATGGAATTTCTCTGGGAATACTGGACGTAGAGAAAGCCAATTGAACATGCAAGTTTGTAAATGCAGAGGCTCTGGGAACTAACAGCCAGCCAGAGGAGTTTGTGCAGGGGAGTTGTATATATATATATATATATATATATATATAATTTATACAAACATCTATGTTCTTGTTATTAGATGCTATTGAGTCAGTTCCAACTTAAGAAGACCTTGCATTCAACAAAATGAAACACTGCTCACCCTCCCAATTGTTAAGCTTAAATTCATTGTTACAGCCACAATGTCAGTCTAGCTCATTGGGGGTATTTCTCTTTTTCACTGACCTTCTACTTTTACCAAGCATGATGTCCTTTTCTGGAGATAGGTCTCCTGATAACATGTCCAAAGTACATGAGGTGAACTCTTGCCCTCTTCCCTTCTAAGAGGCATTCTGGTTGTACATCTTTCAAACAGATTTATTTATTTTTCTGGTAGTTCACAGCAGTTTCATATTTTTCACCACCACCACCACTTACTTGATCATGATATATTTTATAGTTTTTTATATACTGTGGACATTTTCGTGGAATATTTTTTTATTTATGCTTATAAGGGATACTGGTTTGTAGTTTTTTATCATGGTAATGTCGTTGCCTAATTTTGCTTTCAGGGTTATGTTTGTTTCATAAAATGAATTTGGGCATTTTCTGTATTTTGGAATAGTTTGTGTAGAATCAGTGTCACGTCTTCTCTGAATACTTGATAGGATTCCCTGGTGAAGCCATTTTGCACCAGACTTTTATTAGTTGGAAGTTTTTAATGACCTGCTTTGTTGCTTTTTAAAATTATGAGTCTGTTGAAGTTTTCTCATTCAGTCTGTAGATAGTGCATTTCTAGAAATTCAGCCATTTCAACTAGGTTTTCAAATTTGTAGAACCTGTAGTTAGTCTTTCACAGTAATGTGCTGTTATTTTTGAATTTCAGTTGGGTCTCTTGTGATGTTATTTCTCATTCTTGATATTTGCATCTTCTCATTCTTTTTACTTTGCCAGTGGTTTGCCAATTTTTTATAATCTTTTTATTAGGGGCTCATACAACTT
>NW_022111319.1:848139-849448 GCF_000313985.2 Echinops telfairi
TGGGCACCATCCGCTTTCTTCACCACATTTTCTTGTGCACCCATTGTCTTCAGCAATTGTGCCAGGCAGGTGAGCATCTCAGATTGCTGGATTGTTTGAACAAGGTGTTCTTGTGTTGAGGGAGTACTTGTGCAGGGGCCCACTGTCCATCTGTTTTCTTAATACTCAACCTACAAATATATGTACATAGATCTATTTCCCACTCGTCATATATAAATATATTTACATCTTTATATGACTACCTGTTGCCTCCTAGTTCATTCCTCTATTTTTTGTACTTTCCTCTTGTCCCACTATCATGTTCTTCCTTCATTTGGATTTTAGGAATTCCTCTCAGATACATTGCCCTTGATCCAACCCTTCCAGGCCTCCCACACCCTCCTGGACATTGATTTTGGATCACTTGTTGTTCCCTTGTCCCTGTGCTTGTTAACACCCTCTTCCTTTCCCCCGCCTCTCCTACCCCCATGTTCCCCAGAACTGTCATCCCGTTGTTCTCTCTTCTGGCTTGTTTATTCCGCCTATCCCTTCCATGTAGACATGCTATGTACCATCACAAGACTGAGTGCAATGAAGCAACAAGAGAAAGTAAAACAATGGCTACAACAACAACACCACACCCACATGCATACATATATAACCATATGAATAGTTCAGGGTCTGCTTGCTTTCTTTCACGTGTGCTTTCCAGTCAAGTCTGATGGGGTGCCATGCCCTGTACCACCTCTATCCCTGGGGACCTCATCACTCTGCTCCCCCTGCTGCTCTGATGCATGCCCCCAGAGACTGGCGTTCAGCATGGTGAGCTCATGGCGGGCACAATTCCCATTGTGTGTCTCCAGTGCTGTCCCCAGTGGTGCGATGGGTAAACGAGGAACACTGTGTCCTGTGGTGGGGCCGGCCCTGTGGTCATCTCCGTGCATCGCTGTTCCGAACAGGCACATTGTCCCCAGGGCTCAGAAAGCCAGGATGTGCTCCACTCTTTCCTTTTCTTCCCCCTCCCCCCTCATTGGCTCCCATGTGCTCCGACCAGACCAGTCCCCCTTCCCCTCTTCCCGAGCTGCAGCTTAAGTGCTGTCCTCTGAAGTGAATTCCCCCTGGGGGAGGGTGGTGCTGTGCACTCAGTTGGTAATGGGGCCAGCCCCTCAGGCCCCTCCATCAGTTCCCTGCTTCATGTCAGTGTGTTGCGTACCTGTCTTGGAGCTCCGGGTTGAAGTCTGGTCCCTCTTTCCCTGTGGAGACACAATCAACACCCTCCCCCTGTGTGGGTTAGTGCCCTGTTCCCCCGGCTATCCATACCTTTTTCCCT
>NW_022111319.1:851425-852532 GCF_000313985.2 Echinops telfairi
AGTGGGGACAAGGGACATCCTTGTCTGGCCCCATTTTTCAGAAGAATTGATCGTGTCTTTTCTCCATTGACTACCACATTGGCTGTTGGTTTTTCATATATAGCTTGTACTGTATTGAGGAATTTTCCTTCCATTCGTATCTTCTTGTGTGTCTTAAACATGAATTGGTATTGGGTGTTGTCGAATGCTTTGTCTGCATCTATTGATATTGTCATGTGGTTCTTATATTTCTTCGTTTCAGTGAGACAAATAATACTTATGGTCTTTTGTATGTTGAACCATCCCTGCATCCCTGGTATGAATCCAACTTGGTCATGGTGAATTAATTGTTTTATATATTTTTGTATTCTCTTGGCTAGTATTTTGTTAAGGATTTTTGCTTCAATAATAATTAGGGAAATTGGTCTGTAGTTCTCAATTCTTGTGGGATCCTTGCCCACTTTAGGTATCAGAGTTATACTAGCTTCACAGAAGGAATTTGGGAGTTTGCCATCTTTTTCTATGTTCAGGAAGAGTTTGTGTAAGATCGATGTCAGTTCTTCCCTGAATGCTTGATAAAATTCACGCATGTATCCATCTGGTCCTGGAGCCTTCTTGGTTGGCAATTCTTTATGATAGCCTTGTCTATTTTTTCTATTGATATGGGTTTGTTGAGGTTCTTGATGGCCATTGGGTATAATCTAGGGAGGGATTGTTTTTCCAAGAATTCATCCATGGGTCTTCCAAGTTTTTTAATTCATTGGAGTACATTCCTTCATAGTGCTGTGTAATTATCCTTTTGATTTCACTATGGTCTGGTGTAATATTCCCTCTTTCATCCCTCATCCTTGCAATTGAAATGTGTTCCTTCCTTTCTTTGGTCAAATTTGTGAGAGGTTTGTTGATTTGATTTATCCATTCGAAGAACCAACTTTTAGCAGCATTGATTTTTTCCCATAGTTTTCTTATTTTCTCTCTCCTGAATCTCAGATCTAATTCTTATTATTTCTTTTCTTTTTCTATTAGTTTGATTTTCTTGCTGACTCCGATCTAATTGCTATAAGTTCTGTGCCAGTGTATCAATCATATGCCTCTCCTCCTTCTTTATGTGTGCATGTAATGCTATGA
>NW_022111319.1:853316-854639 GCF_000313985.2 Echinops telfairi
TTTCCTGTAGACAGCAGATCGAGGGTTTGTGTTTTCCAAGCCAGTCTATTAGCCTCTGTCTCTTTAGGACTGAGTTCAACCCATTATTATTCAGGATTATTACATCTATCTGTGGACCTTTTGATGTCATTTTATCTCACTTGTGTTGGGTGTTTTCCTACCTCAATTTCTTTTCCAGGGATTGTGCATATGTGTGTTTGCGGTTCATTCTTGCCTGCTTTCCATCGTTGAGCCAGTTGTATCTTCGGTGTTGTTTACCCCTTGATGGTCTCTGGGTGGAGTTGTTCTGTGTGGTGTTCTCTTGTATGTGCTTGATGAGTGTTGTTCTTCTGCCCATACTGGGTCAGCGAGGATCTTTTGTAGTGCTGGGTTCCTTTTAACATATTCTTTGAGGCATTCCTTGTCTGGGAAGACTCTCCCATCTCCATCAATTTTGATAGATAATTTGGCTGGATAGAGTATTCTTGGGTTTACCTTATTTTCCTGCAATTTTCAGAATATGCTGCTCCACTGTCTCCTCTTCTTCATAGTGTCTGCTGACACGTCTGAGCATATTCTTATCTGCTTGCCTTTATATGTGGTTGCCTATTTTTCCCTAACTGCTCTCATAATTTTCTCCTTTTCCTCATATTTGAATAGTTTAACAACTATATGTCTCGATGACTTCTTCTGGGGATTCCGTCTAGAGGCGTTCTTTCTGCCTCCTGGATAGTTGCCTGGTTTTCGTTCATTAAGTTAGGAAATTGTTCCTTCAAGCCTTCCATCATTATTTTGGATGTTGGTTTCCTTCATGTGCATCCCTCCGGTAGGCCGATAATTCTGATGTTGTTTCTTCTCATAGCGTTAGACATAGCTCTGAGGTTTTCCTCAGCTTCTCTGATGGACTTGTTAGGCTTTTTTTCACGTTTATTAATTTCTGATTGTGAATCCTCTAGATCACTGGTGCAGTTCTCTGCCTCCTCCATTCTCTGGGCGAAGTCCGTGAGTTTACTATTAGTTTTTGTTATTTCGCCCTTTAACTCCTGTATTTCCCTTTGGTGCACAGCCTTTATTTCCTCTATCATTTCATTCTTTTTCTGTAATGCTTCCCTCATGTCCGGTATGGCTCCAAGCAGCATTCTGAAGATTTCATTCTGTGGGAGGTCAACCTCTGCCTTTTCTATGACTGCTGTTAGGTCCAGGTGGTCCTCTGGCATTGGATTTTGTTTCTCTTTTCTTGTTGAAACTGTGGAAGCAGCTTGCTGTTTTTAGTTTGATTTGTTGGCACTTGGTGCCATTTTCCTGGGTATCTCAGAGGCTTGGGCTCTCTTTGAGAGATTGGTG
>NW_022111319.1:856336-859422 GCF_000313985.2 Echinops telfairi
ACTGATATTGACTGCTGTCTCTGTAGTATTGTGATGCAGCTGTTAGTGGCAGAGGGATCCTGGGTTGTGTAGGTTAGGTGACTCTGCCAATTGGTGCAGGAGAGGAATAGTAGAAATCTCTTTGTGTGTCAGTTGTGTCTCTTGTAGACAGCATATTGATGATTCCTTATTCTTTTGAGTGGTGCTTTTAATCCATTTGCAGTCATTGTAATTATCAATAATCTTGAATGTATTGCTATTATTTGGTTTTGTGTATGTTTTATGTGTTGTTGCTAGATTCCTTGTTACATTTAATTCTTTGTGCCTAGTTAATTTTCTTTAAGGAATTTCTTATCCTTTCCATCATTGCTGTTATGGTATTGTTTACTAAATATTCATATTTTTTCATTTTTATTGGCCTGAGAATGTATGTTAATTTTGTTGTATTACTTTATAGTTTGGTATTTTCTTCCAAAGATCAAAGTAGTTCATTCTGCTTTATAATTGTCTTGACTTCCTTTCTATTTGTAAATTCTGTAACTACAGTATTACTCCCACTTTTTGCATTGTAGTTATCATCATTTATAAATTTACATATCTTGTTCCTTTTATGTCTCCTGTTAGAATAATTTTACTTTGAATACTTTGTATCTGCGCTGGTTTGTGATGTCATGTGCATTAATCTCAGGCTTTTCTGCTGTTTGTTGTTCTCTGCTTTAAGAAATTTTATTTCTTTTAAAGTGCATCTGGTTTTCACAAATTCCATTAATATCTGTTTACTGAAAAATACTAATTGTGTCATATGTAAATGTCCATTTTGCTGAGTATATAATTCTTGTAGGCATTTTTTTCAGGGTTCTGTGTGCATTATCTCATTGTGATCTTGCTTGCCTTGTTTTTGTCAGGAAATCAGAACTCAGTCTTATAGGATCTCTTTTATGTAATGAATTTTCACATTCCTAATGCTGCTCTTAGGAGTCTTTGTCTTTGGTATGAGAAAGTTCGATGGTGATATGTCTTGGTGATGTTCTTTTTAGGCTTATCCTGTTTGGGATTTGTTAAATTTATTGAACATATTTCTTCCCATTTTCCAAAATATTAGGGTAGTTTTCTTCCAAGAGATCTTGAATACGTTTCCCCCCCTTTCTAATTATTGAATTCAGATTGCATGTAAGTTATTGCTCGTAATGTTGTCCTACTAAATTCTTAGGTTTTGTTCATATTTTGTCATTCCTTTTGAGATTATTCTGTAACAGATTTAGTATTGAGAAATTTGTCTTTAATCATAGTAAATCTGTCTTACTATGCAACAGTGGACTCCAACATAAAAGTTGTGAGGATCGCACAAGACCAGGCAATTTTCTGTTGTTTTTTTTTCACATCTAGTTTCTATAAGTCAAAACTATAACACCGAGCAATAACAATTTTTTTGCATAAGTCAGGAGTCTTAAAATCATCTAGCTAAGTTCTCAAAGTTGTAATCAGGGGTTTTCCAGGCCATTATTTTAGTCTAAGTAACCTGCATGACATATTAGTTGAAACATTTGGCTGCTATCTGAAAATTGTGCAGTTTAAAACTCACCAGCTTCTTCACAGGCAAAAGATGTTGCAGTCTGTTTAAAGATTTACAGCCTGTATAGGAGAATGTACTGGCAATCAGCTTCTGTAAAGATTAAAGTTCTGTCACATGAGGTTGATTATGGATAAAAATCAACTTGTTGGCACCTAACAATACACAAATCCATATCATCGTTAAGTTTATTTCTGAATGGTCCATTTAGAAACATATCTAAATGTTGGCAAAATATTACTTATATTGTACAGAATTGGCCGTAAGTGATAATCATCTTCATTATTCAAGGGAATATAATTACGGTAACCCTCTTTATGGTTGGCTACAAAAATGGTCAAAAATTGGAAGAGCTCTTACAGTAAAAATAATAGAAGTATTTCTGTAATAACACAGCTCCCGGGGTGATGCAAACAGTTAAGCTCTTGACCTCCTAGACTGTCGAAGGTTAGCTTTTGTGCACATCCAGAAGGGAGACAGGCTTATGATATATATATAAACAGATGATTTTTGGGCTCACACTTAATTCTTGCCCCAATCAGAACACTGAACACTTAGTTCTTTTTTTTAATTGTTTTATTAGGGGCTCATACAACTCTTATCATAATCTATACATATATCAATTGTGTGAAGCACATTTGTACATTCATTTCCCTCATCATTCTCAAAACATATGCTCTCCACTTAAGACCCTGGCATCAGGTCCTCATTTTTTCCCCTCCCTCCCCGCTCCCCCTTCCCTCATGAACCCTTGATAATTTATTACATTATTATTTTCTCATACCTTGCCCTGCCCAAGTTCTTATGACATGAACCAGTTTTATGTTCACCCTTATGAAGAGATCACTGGATGCTATAGCTAAGTGTGGTGAAGAAACTAGATTGTGCCTGGCTATCAGAAGGAATAGTGTCTGATGTATTAAAGGCTTGTCTTCAAACACGCAGCCATCTAAATGGAGTCATCAACTAAGTCCACAAGGAGCTAGCACACCAGCTTATGTGATCCAAGAAATGCAAATAAAATCCAAACTTAATGGAGGAAATGGTATCAGAGTTTAAATTGTGAACACCTGGTTTGCAGAAGGCTATGGATGACAGTGGAAACCTAAAATACTTTTGCAGGATCCACACATGCATTAAGCCTTTGATGATCCCTCTTTGACCCTGGTTAAGGGATTTAAATAGTCTTGTTATCAGAGAGCATTGTAAAATGGATTATGGCAGGTGTAGTTAGGTTGACATGCATTATCTTATCATTTGATATCCCCTTTGACCCATTTTAAAGTTGTTTCAGTTAAAACAAAAAAGTGAAGGGGAAATACATGTGGATTAAGGCTATGGTCAATCCTGTGACCATAGACTTGGGATGTGAATCAGCTTGCTATCAGAAAGAATGCCTTGGAAAGTGCATATTGCAGATGCAGTTGGATTAAAATTTAACATCTTATCATATTGATCTCCCTTTGACCCATTTTAAGATTGGTCTAGTGTTTAATATTTTTTGCTTTCTTTTCAGTTGAGGTTTTTCTCAGTTTTA
>NW_022111319.1:860715-863006 GCF_000313985.2 Echinops telfairi
GGGAACCATCCCAGATTCTTTCTGCTACATTGATCAACTAGGAGGTTTGTTCATTTATTTTATTGTGTTGTAATCTTCATTCAAAATATAGACATATACTTTATCCTAGGCCAATGTGATGGTTAGAGTCTATGTCAACTAGATACACCACCGTGAAGATATAGGTGGAGCCCAACCTACCAATCAGGTTGCAACCTGATGACTCTTCTTTGGGTGTGTAGCCTTTTGTATAAGAGAGATCCCAAGCAGAGCCCAGTTCTCTTTTGGCCCTTTGATTTCTGCTGGAGGTGGATCCTGTGCCTGGCCTTTTGATCTCCATTGTCTACCAATTCCAGGAGTCAGCAGACTACTAACTATGTATTCATTAGCCAATTCCAGATTCATTTACCTCTGCATCATTCTCTAGCCTGTGCCTAGCCTATCTTGTTTACCTCCCCCACCTGGATCTCCCCATTTATCATCTGACTTCTTGTTTGCCAGCTTCCATAGCTACAGGAGTCAGAAGCCTGACTTGAACCTGACTGGACTTACTACTTCTGCAACTTTGTAAACCATTTCTTGATATAAATGTCTTTATATATAAACACATATGAACATCATTAGTTTTGTTCCCAAACCTAACACAACTGAGGGGGACCAAACTTATCTCTTAAATTTAGATATTATTTGACTTGTGTATTTTCCAGAGAGAGCAAAACTAGAGGGAACTGTTAACAGACTGAAGAGAAGTAATATTAGTCTTTGTTTACATGAATCCATATGTTTGGGGGGGGGGGTTACTTGCAAATACCTTATTACTGATGTGTACAACTTTTTATCTGTTTATGTCTTACTCAAAGTCTGTCTGCTGTCATTTATTCTTTCAACTTTAAGTGATTTAGTCATAGATTCATGCTATGATGTAACAGTTATATTTTTAAAGGAATATGTATTTGTTGGCTAAGTATGTATTTTTTAATACTTGAATTGTGCTATAGTAATTGAAAAACAATTGTAATTCTACTGTAGATACTGTTTATTAGTGAACCTAAAATATTTTAAAAGTTGGTTGTTCTACAGGCCTGCAAAGTCTTACAATTTCTGTGTGTAAGGATGATATTATGTATGTTATATGCATTAAAAATCAAAACCAACATATTTACACACATTTAAAGCATTTATTGATTACATGAGTAAAACAATACATAAATAGAAATAGTCCTAAAATAGGTTGCCAGTTTCTAACTCTGAGCATAACACTCTGACAGTTATTTTCACTCAATTAAGAGATTATTTTTCTACCCCAAATTTAGGGATTTTCCCTCCCCCCAGCAATGGAGCTTTTAAAAATTATTTTTGAGGAATTATAAAAAAATTTAATCTTCTATTAAATGTCATCAGTATTAAAAAAAAGAAATACAGAATAGTTTCTTGAACCCCCTAACATTTCCATGTATGGTTTCTTTCTAATCAGTCTACCTCACAGCTATAACTTTTGTGTTCCTAAGCTGTTCTCCAGTCTTATATTTCTACATTATCCAGTTTTCCAGAATGTCATATAAATGAGGCCATAGAATATGTATACGAGCCTTTTGAATGTGGCTTCTTTCACAAATATCAACAATTTTTTCCTTTTTGTTGATGAATCCTAATTCTATTCTATGATTACACAGTAGTTTATCCACTCACCAGATGAAGGGTATCTGGGTTTTCTGATTTTGGACAAATGTGAAATAAGATGATGTAAATATTTGTGTGCAGGTATTTGTATTAACTTGTTGTTAGGTGCTGTCGAGTCACTTCTGACCCATAGTGACCCTATGTATAACAGAAGGAAACACCGCCCGATCCAGCACCATCCTCACACTTGTTCTTATAGTTGAGCCCATTATTTTTTAAAAATTATTTTATTGGGGCCTCATACAATTCTCATCACAATCCATATATCCATCCATTGTGTCAAGCACATATGCAAATTTGTTGCCCTCATCATTCTCAAAACATTTGCCTCCCACTCTAGCCCCTAATATCAGTTGCTTATTTTCCCCCTCCCTCCTCACTCATGATCCCTTCATAGTTCATAAATTATTATAGTTTTGTCATAAGTTACCCTGTTCGATGTTTCCCTCCGCCTTCTTCTCTGCTGTCCATCCTCCAGGGAGGAGGCAATACTTAGATTCTTGTAATTGGTTCCCTCTTTCTACCCCACATTCCCTTCACCCTCCAGGCATTGCCCCTCTCACCACTTATCCTGAAGGAGTCATCTATACTGGATTCCCTGTGTTTCCAGTTGCTATCTATACCAATGTACA
>NW_022111319.1:863670-871463 GCF_000313985.2 Echinops telfairi
GATTTTCAGTTCTTTGATGTCTGATAACTGATCCCTTCTACACCTCGTGGTGGTCAGGCAAGGTTGGTGTGCTTCTTCCATGTGGGCTTTGGTGCTTCTCAGCTAGATGGCCGCTTGTTTGCCTTTAAGCCTTTAAGACCCCAGACGCTATATCTTTTGGTAGCCAGACACCATCAGCTTTCTTCACTGCCTTTGCTTATGTTCACATTTTTCTTCAGCAATCGTGTCGGGAAGGTGAGTTGAACCCATTATTGCAGCTACTGTGTCAATCCATTTTGGGGACCTTCCTCATTTTTATTGCCCCAGTTTACCAAGCATGATGTCCTTCCCCAGGTATGGGTCTTTCCTGTTAACATGTCCAAAATTCCAGAAACAAA
Source organism: Echinops telfairi (assembly GCF_000313985.2). Lineage (NCBI taxonomy): Eukaryota > Metazoa > Chordata > Mammalia > Afrosoricida > Tenrecidae > Echinops > Echinops telfairi. The sequence goes on from NW_022111319.1 coordinate 864,048, forward strand.
ATCTTGCCATCCTTGCTTCTAAGGAACATTCTGGCTGTACTTCTTCCAAGACAGATCTGTTTATTCTTTTGGCAGTCCATGGTAGTGTCAATATTTTTCTCTAGCACCATAATTCAATTCTTTGATTCTTTGTCAGTCTTTCTTATTAAAGTCTCCTGGATATAATATGTATATTTCATCAAATTATTTTTTTCATCTATTTTTTCTATATAAATCTCTTATTATTTTACTGAGATATCAGTGACACAGGACTTAACCCTTTTGATGTTATTCTACAGGCTCTGTTCATTTAAAAATATTTATCATTTTCATATGGGTAATTTTTGTTAATCTATTTTGAAGTTTACTCTTCTGTCATCTTGATTCTTTCATAGAGCTCATATAGTAATTAAAATTAAGTGTTATCCTTTGGTTCTATAGTTATTTGCATTTGGTTCGCTATTTTAATTTCTGTTTCAGAGAGATTCTTAATCCACTTGTAAGATTGGTGAGTGTGTGTTTGTGTCGCTGTGGGGGTGCTGAGGGGCAGGTATTCCTGACCTCTGATTTTACAAGAGAGAAGAAAAATCAAACTCAACATCAGTCCCAAGGCTGATTCCTATGAAGCAAGGCCCAGACATGCTGCCACTCTCTCAATGTTCTTTACCAATTCTGATACCAACCATCCCTCCCACAGCATTCTACTTCCCTGAATTCTACTTCTCTAATCCATTGCAATAGCCACACAGAGTTCAGACAATACTCATAATTATGGGGTTTATTATAGATGTTATAAAAGAAATGGCTCAGAAGTGGCCAGGATACAGTATCTTCTCCACTGTGTCCACATAGATGCCTTTCTCTCAACTATGCAGCCTCTTGGCATCTGCCTTGCTTGAGTAATATTACAGAGCTGCTTTAGCACTGCCTGTCTGTGCTCATTGGGTACTCTTGCTCTGTCATGAGCCTTATCCTGAGGCATTCAGCTTCATTGTTCTCTGGTCCAGGAAGCCCACCACTTTGCCTCAGGCTCTTGGTGCAGTTGCTTCTGCTGTTGCTGCTTCTCTAACACTTCTGTGGTGTCACAGCTCTTGTCACCTAGATCAAGAAGGTTCAATGCTCATGAATCTTGCAGTTCAAAAGATTAGCTCTGCTCCTAGCTTGTCTTTCTTGATTATATAGTGAGATCCCCATACCTCCTAAGTTGGCTCTTTTTAAACTCAGGATGGTAAAACTGATCAATCCCCATATTAGATTTCCATCCACCCTATTTGTGTGGTCATAACGTCATTTAGTGGTAGTTAAAAAGTTATAACTAGAGATACCATATCAAGTAATTTACTTTATGACACCATTCAAGAGTGTTTATTTTTATCCAAATAAAAGTTTTTATAATTCCATGTCTTTAAGAAATAACTTTAATAGCAGTGCCATCCTGAAATTGCTATCTATTGCTTTTCCTTTGAGAATTGGTCACCATGTCCTATTGTGTGTTTCTTTAATGGTCTGCCATTTTAATATTATGTTGTAAGACTCTGGATTCTACTAAAATACTCTAAGGAATTTTTCCTTTAATTTTTTTGTTTAGTAGACAGTGTATCTTGTTAGTTTCAGGTCCTTAAATTGGCCTCTGGATAATGTGTCCAATCAATGTTACTTAGTTTTCAGAATGTTTGTTACATGCCAATTTCTTGTATATGTATCACTTAGTGGTTGAGATTTGAAAGTGGTTGATAATAGTCAAAACCTTTGTTATGTTTTTTTTAGTTGTATTCTGTACATAAGCATTTTGGCATCAAGATTGGAACTTGTGTCGGTTGATACCCAAAATTTGAGGATAATTTTCTTTCATTATATCCTTACTATGGTTTCCTCTACATTCTCTAATTATTGGGAGACTTATTCTGAAAACTGATTACTTTGTCAAGAAGTAAAGGTTTATCTGCTATTCTGCAGCTTTGTTCTATTGGGATTGTCCTTGAGGCAAAATAAAAAGATTTTTGGGGAAAACATAATTATGACTACTCCCACACTTTTTGTATCATAGGAATTTCTTTCTCTGGTTCTCGTGGCTGTAGAGGGATGTAATGTAGGCTTGTGATGCAGGCTTGCCTTTGAATAGGACAGCGGGTGAGAATGAAAGAGGGAAAAGTGGAAAATAACTCCCAAATTAGGTGTTCTTCCCATAGTCACTGACTCATTAATTGCTTCTTTTTTAGCACGGCTTAGGCAATTTTTAAAAAATCAAAGTAAGAAAATAAAGGAGAAAAGTAAATCTGGAGAATTTATGAGAGTACTTTTCCCCACAAATTTTGATGTATTTCCTGAATCCACTTGCTATTGGTTAGTTTTCAGGTATTATATTTCAAAAGTCTTAATTTATAATTAGAAGAGGGGCAAGGTTACTAATTTTATATAATCTCAGCAGTTACAATAAGCTCTATTTAATTTGCTATTTGTTTAAAAACATTTCTGTTGAAAAAAACAAAAAAATTTTCTGTTGACTCTTACAAATAAACTGTAGTAAATTTTCTTTTTTCCCCCAGACCATCTTGCCTTGTGCTTAATTTTCAAGCACTTTAGATTATGACTTGGCAGACTTTTTCTGTATTGGGCTATATAGGAAATGTTTAATTTCATCAGTAGTATGCAAACTAAAGGTTGTGGCTTTGTTCCTGTAAAACTTCATTTGTAAAAACATAATTTGGCAATTGTCTAATAGAAATCCTCTGTATTATGTCTATTCATATAGAATAGGTAGGATAAACAATCCCGAGGAGAAAACAATGGGGCCCACGGCTCTGGGGGAACATGGGAGAGGAGGAGGTGGGAGAAAGGGAGGGGGAAGCCAATAAACTCAGGGAGAAGGGAAAAATTAAGAGACCTAAAATTGATGGCGAGGAGTGCGAGCATAGAATACCTGATGGGTTTGGTTAAGTGCAATGTAGCCGAGAGAAAGCACCGAGAGTCAAATGAAGATCGGACATGATAGTGGGACAAGAGGAAAGTAAAAATAAATAGAAGAAAGAACTCGGTGGCAAGCAACATCTATAGAGAGAGGTATAAATAAAGATATGAATATATGTAAATACATTAATATATAAGAATAGGAATATAGGTCTATGTACATATATTTAAATGTTAAATATTAGGGTAGTAAATGAGCAATTGGATCGCTACTGAAGTGCTCACTCAATGCAAGAACACTACATTCTAATAACCTGGCATTCTGTGATGTTCACCTTCCCTAAATGATTGCTGAAGTCAATATGGGGGCATAAGCTAATGTGGTAAAGAAAGCTGATGGTGCCTGGCTATTAAAAGATACAGTTTCTGGGGTCTTAAAGACTTGAAGTTAAGCAAGGGTCCATTTAGCAGGGAAGCAACAAAGCCCACATGCAAGAAGCACAAGCCTGTGTGGTCTTGAGGTGTTAACGGCATAAGGTATCAGGCATCAGAAGACCCAACACAAATATATTGATGCAAATGATGGAGGTGGGAGTGGAGACCCAAAGCCCATCTGTAGATAATTGTACATTCCCTCACAGAAGGGTCACAAGGAAAGAACGAGACAGACAGGGTGCAGCACAGCACTGACAGAACACATAACATTCCTCTAGTTCTTTAACGCTCCCCAACTCCCCCCATCATGACCCCAGTTCTACTTTACAAATCCTGCTAGACTGGAGCATGTACACTAACTGGTACAGCTGAGAGCTCTCAACAATGGAATCCAGGACAGATAAACACCTCAAGAACAGCAGTGGGAATAGCTATACCATGAGGGTTGGGGGAAGGTGTGGGGAGAGGGGGAGAAATGGGGAACTGTACTACAATGATCGACGTATAATCTCCCCCTCCCTAGGGGCACGAACCACAGTAACATGGGCTAAAGGAGACTGCAGGCAGTGTACGATATGAAAATAATAATAATTTATAATTTATCACTGGTTCACGATGGGGGATGGTAGGAGGGTAGAGGTGATACCAAGGGATCAAGTAGAAAGAAAATGTTTTGAAAATGATGGCAATATATGTACAAATGTGCTTGATACAGTTGGTGTATGGATTGTTATAAGAGCTCTTAATAACATGATTTATTAAAAAAAAAGGATCCCTTCCAACTTCCAGGGATGAAGAAATGGCCACCATGTCAGAAATTAGCAAGATTAGGAGTTAAGAGGGTATTCGTGGAGCATGCTATGGAAGTTCCTGAGGAGTGGAGGCAGGAGAGGTCAAGGAGGAAAGACATTCCCTTTTCAATGGCGAATTCTAATTCTGATTCTGCCAAGAGTGTTGAGGTATAAGAATGTGACAATCCCCTTCAAGTTTATATGTATTAGATTTCATCAAAAAGTAAAATTGTATCATACATTTATTAAATACACTTTCCCTGTGAAACAGAAAATTTAGTTTGCTGAATACTTCATTTGAATTTGTTTCATGGATAAGTATTTGTGGAGAACATTAATTAAAATAGAAGCAATTTTTTAAAGGTTTGGGTACGGGAAGGTAGTCTGTTCACTGCCATCGAGTCAATGCCTACGTATAGTGACCCTACAAGACAGGGTAAAACTGCCTCTGGGTTTCCAAGAATGTAACTCTATGGGAGAAGCAAGCCCTTTCCTTCTCCCACCAAATAGCTGGTGGTTTTGCACTGCTGACCTTGCAAATTGCAGCCCAGTGCTTAACACTATACCACCAGGGCTCCTTCAAGGTCGCCAAGTCTAGTCTAGAGAAATAATAAGTTGATAAAGTGTTAGCTTTTCTAACTCTTAAGTTTAGACCTACTATTTTAAGTATATCTGTTTCTTGGATAAACAACTTTGATGATATTTTCCCACATTAATTTTTTCTGATACAGAGTTCAGGTTCATTCTTACTTTATTGCCTCAGATAATGTATTCTACATTTTGGAACCTAGTAACTTTTCATGTTGACATTCTTGTGATTTCACATGCTGTATTCTTCAAGCAGTAAAATCCTGATGTGCTATCTTTTATGAAAAAGGAGGTTACGATGTTCTTAAAGACAAACAGCCCTGAAAGGGTATAGGCACTCGTCTTGGCCTTATATGATTTGGTGACTGAGAGAGAAGAGGACAGGCGAGCTGTGGCAGTTACTTAATCTGTCAACTTGAGCGAATGGGTGGAGTCTAGCCTGTCAATCAGGTCATAGCCAATGAGGCCTCTGGGCATAGTCTTCTGAGGATTTTGGGAACTCCTTCCTGTCTTCCTCCCTGGAGGCGGGACATACACTCTCCCTGTGAGACAGACTGTCCAGTTGACAAGCCACATGGAGGTAAGCTGATGGCAACCACAGCCTTGGAACTGGAGGAGACATGTAGAGACCTACATCAGCACGGAGATGCTTGCACCACCACTGGATCCATAAGACTTTCCACTCACTAGCCTGTGATCTTCCAGCATTTGGCATCATTGCATGTGCTCTGTGAGTCTGAATAGGAATTTTTTTTTCTAACCCTAACCCTAATGAAGAGGAATTTATAGACTGGTATCGGGTATATGGGCTGATAGCAGACTTATGGACTTGATGTGGACTGGGCTGGGATATTTTCTTAATATACAATTACTCTTTGATATAAAGCTCTGCCTTACCTAAAAAATAAGAAATCCTCTGTATTATTTTCTAATGTAGTGGTTAAACACTAACCATGTTTTCCTACTGAGATCTGTATATTAAAATAATATACAGTTTATTTTCATAACTACTTTTTCTCTTGCTTAGGGTCTATTCTTATGTATAGTATCTCATAAAACTGAACTGAACTGAATGAAAGAAGAATAATTTATAACAGTGCGATTATATTTAAACTTTCTTTTGGTTTTGATATACGCCCTCAATAGATTTTCACTGTTTGGTTTTTAAATTTTAAAAAATGGTCTCATGAATATTTGGTAAGAGACTGTCTTAATAGAAATAACAAGTCATGCATTTCATATAATTTAGTGTATTCTTTGCCCATAAGAGCAAAGATCTAAACAATGCGAAATGAGATGTAAGGCTCTGCAAATAAAAGGTTCTCAAGGACAACAGGGAAGTTATATTAATTGTGACTCTCTTCTAAATACCTTTCTTTTGCCACTTTGTGTTTAATAAGTATGGATCTTGTTAGATTCTGAAGGGGAATGTGTGTAGTTATTATGATTGTTCTAATACTCCTAAACTTCCAACTATTTAATAATATTTTCCAGGTCAATAGTATTCAAATGGTGGTTGAGCCAATGGAACAAGGAGAAGCAGATTCTTGCTGCGTAAGTATACTTTAAAAAATATTTTATTAGGAATATAACAGCAGAACATGCACTAATTCTTTTTTTTAACGAATTCATTTTCACATGTACAATTCAGTGACATTGCTTACATTCTTTTAATTGTACAATTATTTTTACCCTTTTCAAGGTGTTCCTCCTCATTAACATAGATTCACCACCTCCTGTTTTTCCTATTTTGTCTTTCTGTTTGCTATTATCAATTGAATCTCATATAGATCTTTAAAGAGCTCAATGCTCAAGGCAGACATTCTTTATTAGTTAAACTAATGTATTCTTCAGTTTTAGAGTTCAAAGGGTAATTTTGGTTTAACCTTTAAAGACTATCTCAATGTAGTATGGTCTGAGATTCATTCAGCCTCCATGACTCCAGAAATTTAGGGTGCATGAGAATTTTAAGTTCTGGTTTGTATTTCACACTTTTGACCAGAACTCTGTGGGATTTTTATTCCTGTGGAATTATTTTATCAAAATGTTCAGTAATAATGTGAAGGCACCATCCATTACTCCTGACATCATGGCAAAAGAGACAGTTGTTCATGGAGGAGGCAGTTAGCCACACATTCCATTTTATCTTCATATTCTTGACTCTCCTTCCTCTGTTGCACCAGAGACCAATTGTTGTACCTTGGATGGTCGCTTGAAAGTTTCTAGGATCTTAGGCACTATGCAAAGAACTAGGAAGTAGAACAAACACTAAATATATTTTTAGGCCAATTAACTGGAATGTTCTGTTAACCTTCAAACCAAGGAACCAGATCCCATGAAGTGTTTAGTTGTACATAATCAGCCTTAACAGCTACTCTTTCTTTTTGTTGTTATAATATATATCTCACAACTTTTGCCATTTCAAATTTTTCCACATGCGCAACTTATTGACAGCAATTACATAAATCAGCTTTGTAACCCTACCCGTAATCAGTTTTCCACCACTGTACACACTGGTACTCAGTAGTCCATACGCAGTAAGCTCCCACTTTCTGTCTCCTTCTCTGCTACTCTCTAGTAACCACACATGAATGTTTGATCTCTACGCATTTACCTGTTCTTGTCTTTAATGTAAGTGAGGTCATACACCATTTCTCCTTCTGTGATAGACTTATTTCCCTAGCATAGTGCCTTCAAGCTCTTTCTTTATTGTAGT
>NW_022111319.1:872817-874642 GCF_000313985.2 Echinops telfairi
GATAGGTTTTCTTAAAACACACAGGAGATCATGGCGGCTTACTATAACAAAAAAAGCTTTAAGAAAATTGAAAACTGCATTGGTGAGAAAAAGGCCAGAAAATTTGAACCAATGATTTTTTTCCCCCCAATTATGATAATGTGCCTCCTCATTTACCTAGGGAGGAAGTGCTCGCTTCTGAGATTTTTGTTGGGGAACCTTATTTCATCCAACTTTTAAGCCCTTTATCTTGCTTCTTAATACTTCATGTTTCCTGAACTGAAAGATATTTGAAAACAATCAAAAGATGAGTGTATAGAGGATGCCCAAGCCCCTGTTTGACGTGGTGGAAATAGAACAAATCTGAATTTTTGGTGAAGGGTTTGATTATTGGAAACAATAACTTCTAAAGTATATATGCATCTAGATAGAAGATATGTTGAAAGAAAATAGCATTATATTTTGATATTTTAGTTTAGTAAAGATTTCTATAATTGTATAGCAATACTCTGACTTTGTATATTGGATGATTTTCAAATAATTACCTTTTTAATGTTAAGAAAACTTAAGTTGGCAAATACTGCTTTGGATGGAAAAACAAGAAAACATATACAGTGTTAAATGATAATCTGATTTACTCTGACACTTCCAAGTCAACTTCATGAGCTAGAGGGAGTAGTATGAATTTTTGAAGAGTAAAGGACAGACTCACTTTCAAGTGAGTGGCAGGTGTTCTCTGTATATAAAACCTTGCTCATTAAGCTTGTAATAGTTACTCTACTAGTTTTGTGTTAATAATGGTATATAGACTAACACACTCAAAGTTTAACATCTAAAACAGTGAAGAAATATAAGTACAAAGAAACTTATCACACCACACACATAGTATACAAATATCAAGCAAAATGACAGTGACAAATCCATATATATCAATAATCTCATTGAACATTAATGGGCTAAATGCACCAGTAAAGAGGCAGAGAGTAACAAAGTGGATAAGAAAGCAAAACCCACAATATATATACTGCTTATAAGAAACATATCTCAGAAACAGACATAAACAGAGACTGGACAAAAGCATATGAAGCAAATAACAACTAAAAGGAAACAGGTGTAGCAATATTAATCATTGATAAGATAGACTTCAAGGCAAATAGTGTAATAAGAGACAAGAATGAATACTATGTAATGATTAAAGGAACAATAGCCCAAGAAGATATAACTAATAAACACATGCACCTGTGAGCTACCAGCCCCCACAATCGAATGGGTCCAAGGGGTGGCTGTGTAATTGAGGGGTAAAATTAAAGAGACACCACACAAGATAAAGCATGCAAATGCTCACCTCTGGGACCAACATGACTTCAGGAGTCATATCCATGCAAAGGAGAGAGAATATATTTCCAGTCAAGGCTTATAGATACTCAGGGGTTGTGCAAGCCCCTCTAATTACATGTAACCACATATGTAACAAAGTAGTCTATACCCTAACCCTAAAAGTCCCTGAGTATATTGGAGGAGTCACAACACCAGTGCCCAGGGTAGGTAAGGAGGAGTGGCTGTCCGCAGAGCCTCGAGAGCAGTAGCACGTGTCTGCTCCTCTAGATAAAGCTGCTGGCTACACAGCAATCAACCATGTGCTTGTACAAGGTAACTTTTTTTCCCTTTTAAATCATTTTATTGGGGGCTCGTACAACTCATCGCAATCCATTGTGAAGCACATTTGTACATTTGTTGCCATCATTCTCAAAACATTTGCTTTCTACTTGAGCCCTTGGTATCAGCTCCTCATTTTCCCCCTCCCTTCCCGCCCCCCCATGAACCCTTGATAATTTATAAATTATTA
>NW_022111319.1:875498-901385 GCF_000313985.2 Echinops telfairi
AGGATATAATAAGGACAATATTAATTATGAGAATGTGATTGGGACTCACCTCCAACTCAGAAGGGTGAGGGCCTCCATCCACCCCAGATACTCAGCCCACCAGGCTCCTTAATATATGAGACTAAAGGACTCATCCATATGCACTCTCTTCCCATTCTCTGCTCCCCAGATGCACCCACAAAAAACCCTTGAAATACATTACTCAAATCCTCAGAGAATTGAGGACAGATATAGACAGCTCAACAGTAATAATGGGAGACTTCAATACAACACTCTCAAGCAAACACAGAACATCAGGAAAGAAAAGACACATAACAGCTCAAATTCAACCTCGTAGGCATATACAAAAGGATCCCAAAAGAAATACAGTATACATTCTTCTCCAAAGTGGAGCATTCTCAAGAATAGACCACATACTAAGCCACAAAGCATGCCTTAATGATTTGGAAAAAGAAAAAGATTCTACAACCTATTTTCTCAGATGATAACACTGTAAAATGATAAATCAGCAATAAAAGGAACAAAAACATGAAGACAAACACATTGAGATTGAGCAACATAATGCTTAAAAACGACTGGGTTCAGTCATAAAAGGACAAGTGCTTTGTGAGTCCACTTCTACAGGGATGAGCACGTGGATGGGAGCAGGGTCAGGCTTTCAGGCCATCCAGTCTGCTGGCCAGGTCAGTCAGGGTGCTCTGTTGAGAGCCTGAATTGTAACCATGAACCATGCACTATCCTGTCTGTGCATCTTGAAGGGCACTTTGGCAGAGGGGTTCACACGTCAACTGGGATCATGTTTTTGAAAGCAGGGGAGGAGAGGATGACCACTTAGTGATTACCATGCACAGGTATGATGAGGTCCTTTGGACTGGTAGATTTTCCTATCAGAATGATGAGGGATACTGATGGAAAAATCAAGCCAGGATTTCGGAAAGTGAGCATACATGTCTGGGAGAAGACAAGTGCATTTCTGTTGGTAACCAACTTCCTAGCAGGGAAAAAATGACTAACAGTACTTTTAAGGAGCCTAAGGGGGGGATTATGCCTTTAGATTGCTCCTACTAGGCCACATTGGTTCGAGTTTCTATACCCTCTATGTGCCATAGAACATTGAACCCTGGATCTTTAAGGTGCGCAACATGCTCCAAAATCCATTCCAGAGGGAAGTGATGTGAAACCCCAACTATGTAAACTAGGCTCTACCTGAAACTCACCTTTAACCTGAGGACTTAAGATTGAAACTACAAAAAAAAAAAAAAAGATTGAAACTACATGGTTTGTGAAGATGCAGAAGACAGTTGTACCAAGAGTATTGAACTGTTGGTGGGCAGATTAACATTTCTTTGCTACTTCAATGCCCTACTTGCTGTACTAAGAAATGTATTATCCTGGCAGAGCTGTGTCTGACACATTGTATTAAAAACAATTTTTTTTTTACCACTAACTCCTATTAGTGTAAGTAGCATCCAGCCATGTAAGGTTGTATTCAGTCCATGCTTTTTGATTTGTAGTTAGCCTACACTTGTTTAATCTCCCTCTCTCAATAGTGTTTTAAAATTATTACATGGGTTAATCAATGAAACTATAAACAGAAGGTCCCTATGTTTAAGGGAAATTATCAGTAAGATCCTGTACCATAAAATTATAAGGATGTATAAGGTGAACCAGAGACAGATCCAAAACATGTAGATTCAGGAATGGTTATGGGCTCGCACATAATCCTAGCTCCAGTCCGAGAACAATTAGTTCTTACGACATGACCCTGCTTAGTAGTTATCCTCATGAAGGAATACTGACAATATGGGTGCTATACCAAAGTGTGGTGATCTGGGGTTCTCAAACTTTTTAAATGGGGGCCCAGTTCATTGTCTCTCAGACCCATTGGAGGGACGGACTATAGTTTTTTAAAATATATGTGCACACTGCACATATATTATTTTGAAGTAAACAACAAACGGGCAAAAAGACCCAGTGGGCTGGATAAATGTTCTCAGTGGGCTGCATGTAACCTGTGGGCTGTAGTTTGAGGATGTCTGATAGATGGTGCCTAACTATCAGAAAGTACAGCATCTGGAGTCTTAAAGGCTTATTTTCAAACAAGCAGCCATATAAGTAAGGTGTCAACTAGGCCCACATGGAAGGACCACACCAACATCTGTGATACAAGGATTGTAATTTATGCAATCCTAATTCAAAGAGTGAATGGTAGCAGACCTTTAATTGTGAGATTCTGGTTTGCAGAATGCTATGGATGACAGCAGAAGTCCAAAATACATTTTCAGGATGTACACAGGATGAAAAAGCCCCCAGTGAATTCCCTCTATCCATAACCTGCTTATCAGAGTATTGGAGAGATGGCTACTGTAGATTAAAATGATAAATCTGACTATATGGTTGAAAAAAATCAACTGGGTAATGAATTAACTTTTTCCATTGCAGTACGAGTGCTTGCTTATTCTTCAACTGTAAATAGATAATTACTGTAAGAGGTAACCATTACAAATTACACAATACAGTACAGATAAGTTCAATAACCTCAATTTTTATAAATTATCCCATGTGAGAAGTAGTTTGCCATCCTTCTCTGCTTTCAATCACCGAAACAAAATTTTACAAGCCTAAATGCTTTTCAATTACATTACATTACAATGTTTATATTAAGTTGTAGCCCTCTTTGTAAGTGCTATATCCATATTCTTGGCTTGGTTTTCAATGACCCTGGTTTATTGTTTGCATGGGAAGGGTACATCAAACTCTTATCCCCAGATATCTGCATGTATGTTAATTGTCACATTCATACTTAATTGTCTCTTGGAATTTCTGGGTGATCTTTTCATCAATATATCCTATCTGAAGCAAATAGGAAGTATATTACATTATTTTTGGAAGTATATTTCATTATTTTTTAAAAATCATTTTATTGGGGGCTTGTACAATGCTTATGACAATCCATACATACATCTATTGTGTCAAGCACATTTGTACATTTGTTGCCATCATCATTCTCAAAACATTTGAACCCTTGCTATCAGCTCCTCATTTCCCCACCTCCCCGCTCCCCCTCCCTCATGAACCCTTGATAATTTATAAATTATTATTTTGTCATATCTTATACTGTATTATTAATATAAATCAAGTTTATGGTTTAAAAATGTTATGACTTTTACCTATCTTATGGGGGAAATTATGTTTAGTTCTACAGTCCTATGGACAATTTAGTTCTACAGTCATAAGAACAATTGTGATGATGGGGCAGGACTGGGTAGTGTTTTGTTCTTTTGTATGTAGGGTTGCTATGCTTTGGAACTGATGTGACAGCACCTAACAGCAAACTTACTGTTCTCAGGTCTGTTCTGACCTATAGCTACTCTGTAGGACAGGGTAGAACTGCTCCGGTGGGTTTTTGACACAGTGAATCTTTATGGGAGTAGAAAGCCCTCATCTTTCTTGCATGGGGCAGCTGGTAGTTTCAAACTCGGGACCTTGTAGCTAGCAGCCCTTGGCGTACAGGACCAGGTCATAATTGGGTGGGATCATTCAAATACAGTGTGTGAAACAGTAACAGGACAGATTAGTGGTAGTGGGTATAAGAATGAAGCATCTCAGAAGAAGTAATAGGAAATCCTAAAACCATCCAGAAAGAAAAGCCACTATCAGAATCTGGAGGAGATCCTTGACTGAGGTGGCAGAGGCACTAGAGGCTACAGCACAGTCCATAAAAACTTCCGTATCTTCATCTGTAGTGTATGTTTGTGCATATATTTGAATAACCATATTTACTGGTCTTTCCTATGTTTTGTTGTTGGGTACTTTTGAGTTGCTTCAGGCTAGTGATTAGTGACTTAGTGACTTCCTGTACAACAGAATGAAACAAACATCATCAAAATTGTTGGCATGTTAAGCCCATTTTTTTTTGGAACCACTGTACCAGTCGATATCTTTTAATCTGGTTAGGTTCTGATCAACTCAATCCTAGCCACCAATGCTAGGTAAAATAGGTAACAGGAGCAAGCTTGAGAGGTCACATACATACACCTCCTTGCACTTTGGACCTTCCTGCATTTGCCTATTCATACACTTCCATTAGCCCTATACTCCAGGGCTTGGTCATGATAGGTTCAGGTTTGGCACAACTATTTAAACTTCAATCCAGCCAGCCCTTTGTAGTCTCTCTCATCTCTACCCTCTGTGGACCAGGTCAACAGCTGCCATTGGAATTTTCCAAACTCGAAAACCTATCTCTTCTTTGTTGTATTTACCCCACTTCCACTTAATACTCAACCCAGTTAGTCACCACAGTGAGCACAGCAGGTTTTGCACTCATGACTGACTCCCTTTTAGCTTTCAGTACTAGAAGGATATGTTCTTTGATAGGCATATACTTCTGCAGCATAGTTACATTTAAAGTCTGGAAACTGCTTGCTCAAAATTAAAAGTAGTCACTTTTTTCTGTAAGTGTTTCTATCAAAGGTAAATCTATTCTCTCAGCAATTCTGGGTAGATCTAATTGTGTTTTCAAATGCAAATGTCTGATGTTCAAGGTTCTAGGTGGTACTCAGCTTTTCTGCCTAAATCCCCTTCCTATATCTTGGTTTTAAACAAGAAATATTTTATAGCAATTCTTAATCTCAATCTTTGAGCAGAATCAAAAGTATAGGATGTATATAGGCTTACAAAGTCACTGTAATCACACTTCTCAGTATTCATTTTTATGACACATTTATGTCTATTTTATAACACTTAAGTAGGAGAAACCAAAATCCATTTTTGAGTCAGCTAAATGCTTGATCCTAAACGACAATCCTTTAAAAACATACCTAAATTCAATTTTCTCTTCTGTACCCCAGATTATCTCTTTCATATACATATGCCCTTTGGACTCTGGAAATGTGAATCCAGCAGGCCCTGGTCTCCTATCAAACACTTTAACCAGCCCTGCTTTTGCCCCAGGAAATTCTAGAAGTGACTTCCTCTCCTTGGATGCTGTTTAACATCCAATATATTCCTTTTGTGATTACAGGTAAAAACAACCAAAGTAACCATCTAAGAATCAAAGGTTTCACTTCCTGTACACCTTCCTCCTTTCTCTTGTAAAACTTCATGCTTCCACGAGTCTGGAACCACTATAAAAAATCCCATTTCTAATCTCAACTGAGGAAACATCATGGGGGCCATGGTGTTTTCTGGCTACATAAGAGGACGATCCAACTCCACAGCAGCCTATAGCTGATTGCTATAAAGCAGAGGTCAGGTACGCCTCAACTCTCCAACATTCTTTTGCCCTCTTGTACCAACTCTTCCTCCCATGGCACTCTTACTTTTCTGCTACATTTCAATAATATATTGTAATGGCTACAAAGAACTCTAGGACCGTATTCATGATTATGGGAGTTTATTAGGTTAGTTAACATGCTAGGGTCAGAAAACATTAAGGATATATTGGTCTACAGTAGCTCCACTTCTCAGCTAGCAACGAAGTCTCTCTCTAGTACTGAGAATCTTAGTCAGGGGGTCCCTTGACCTCCACCATCCAGGAAGCCCACCTGCTGCAAAGTCCCAGCAGTGTAATACGTTTGCTCTGGTGCTTCTGGTCCTGGTATAGCATGGCCTCTGCTGACTTTGCAACTTCAGGCAGGAATCTCGAGTGTCCTGCACTGGTTGCTCTTTTTCCTCCATGGTAACAGAAATTCTCTCTCTGCTTTTGAGATGGCTTTCTTAGAGGAATGGTAAAATTGACCAGTTCTCAGTTTAGAATCCTCTGCACCATATTTGTATTATTAATAGGTGCCCTGGTGGTGTAGTGGTTACGCATTTGGGCTGTTAAATGCAAAGGCAGCAGTTCAAAACCTCCAGCTGCTCCTGGGGAGAAGGGTGGGGCTTTCTACTCCTGCAAAGAGTTAAGTCTCAGGAACTCACAGGGGGCATTTCTACCCAGTTTTATAAGGTCAGCATTGGCTCAAGGCAGTGAGTTTGGTTTTGGGTTTAACCAATCATTTGGTAGGAGATACAGAGAAATGACTAGAAGAGCAATAAGTAAGCAATTTCACTTGTCTCCAATGGTGCATTCAGTATTCTTCCCCCAACACAGTAATTTAAGAGCTTTCAGCATGCCAGGTGATGTCATCTGCATATCCATAGGATGCTAATGTGACTTCCTCTGATCCTGAAGCCATATTGTTGAGGGGAGGAGAAAAGATCACTGATTAGATGACCACCTTTTTGGGTACTGGACCTAGATTTCTGCTATTTTTAAACTTTTTGAATGGTATAAAACACAAAGTTAGATAGTGGGAAGGGGGTTGCAGATGATAAAAAGGCATATCTAGGGCAATGAATGTGCAAATGTGCTTTGCACAATTGATGTATGTATGGATTATGATAAGAACTGTATGAGCCCCTAATAAAACGATTTTTTAAAAAGGCATATCTGATAGTAAACATCTGTATAGCATTGGGATGCTGAAATAATGAAATTCAGAGCAGATTAAATATGAAGGATAAAAGTAGTGATACAGCAGAGTATTTGTAATTTATAGTATAAAACACCTAGTAATAAACCAATAATAAACACCTCTGTAATTAATAGCCAAAAACCACCGCAATCAAGTTGATTCTGACTCATAGTGACCCTACAGGAAATAAAACTGCCCATGTGAATCTTTACAGTCTCATCTTTCTCCTGCAAAGTCTTTGATTAATTTGAACTGGTGAACTTGCAATTAGCAAATCAACACATAACTTGCTTTGCCTGCAGAGCTCCTTATAAAAAGCCGTACGTGTGTGTGTGTGTGTGTGTGTGTGTGTGTACCTTTCTCGTTGCTGTTAGGTACCATCTAGTCGATTTTGCCACCTAGTGACTCTATATGGCAGAATAAAGTAGTTTTCTAGCTATAATTTTTAAGGGAACATATCAGTTGCAGTACTAGGGCTCATACATAATATATGTATGTATGTATTTATGTATGTGTGTGTATATTATATGTCTGTATATGTGTGTATACATGAGGTAGCTTCAAAAATTTTGTTGAAAATATGTAATTAAAGGATAATGGACTTTTTCCATGAACTTTTTGAAGTTCTTTGTGTGTAAGTAAATCTATGTCTTTGTATATTTTAGAGGATTGGTCTCAGTCACATATGAAAGTTATACATTGGTAAGTTCTGTTAGGGTCCTGGGGTGGTTTACTCGGTTCTTGCTTGGCAACGCTTAAAGAATTCATGTGACAGAACTTCCCTTTCACGCATAAAATACTTGGATTTTGTAAATCCAAGTATCTTCCCAAGTAACTTTTATGCATGAAAGGGAAGTTTCAGGTATAACAGTCTCAAAAGGTACACGCTTTCTCTGCAAAGTGTGCAGGGCCACATGGTGGGCACAGTGGGAATGTTCACGACTGAAAATGGCTGTTTTACGGAGCATGGGAAAACCGGTGGAAGGAATACTTGAACAGGAATGCAGAAGCGCGGAACCATCATGGGGAGTCAAGAGCAGAAAATCCCAAGAGAGCAAGTGAGCTGTAAGTGGGCATGCAGGTGTGTGTACATTGCACGTGGGAGGAATCTCATCCTCCGCTTGCAGTACACACCTGAATAAGAGAAGAGAGATAGCTCTGCCCCCAGCCTGTGTTATTTATCCCCTGCTATCCCCACTGGCTGGGAAGGTGTGCTTGACAGTATTGACCGATCTTATTGGTTGACTGTAGACACCTGTGTGATGTCACGTCACTGGTGCCTAGTCACTGGTGCCTAGTCTGTGGGCCCAGGTGAACATGCTCAGTCCTGGATTTACCCATAGGTGTCTAATTAGTGTGCCTGATTTTTTTTTTTTTACTGTGGCATGGGCAGCAAATTTCCGCTAGTTCAGACCTTTGAGAAGACCACCCCCCTTTATCCCTAATGTAGCAACCTGCCATTTGCAAAAAATATAGATGCTCAGTTCTCCCCGTAGCTATTGAATCAGAATCTTTGGGGTTTGGGACCTAAATAAGTGTATATTAAATCACTCTTTTCTACAGGTGATGCTTAAGTACACCTAGGGTATTGTAAACCATGTCTATTTAAATTAGCCATTAGATAGTGATGCTATATAGTAATTATTTGCTTGCAAACTTGTATTTATAGAAAAGGATAATGGCTAATCAGTAAGTAATATCAGCTTCTTTTGTAAAGTACAGTTTTGTTTTTGTTAGGTACCATAAAATTGGTTCTGACACATAATGACCTTATCCACAATGAAACAATGCCCAGTCCTGTGTCATCCTCACAATTGTTCTTATGTGTGAGCCCATTATTGCAGCCACAGTGTCAGTCCATCTTTGAGGGCCTTCCTTTTTTTTCGGTGCCCCTCTTCTTTCCCAAACATGAAGTTCTTCTCCAGGGCGTGGTCTCTCCTGACAGCATGTCCGAAGTATGTAAGACAAAGTCTTACCATATGTGGTAGTTAGATGATTTTATGTCAACTTGAAGACGTATGAAAGCATAGGGGTGGAATCCAACCTGTCAAGCAGGTCACAGTCTGATGATGCCTCCTTGGGGCAGTGGCCTTTTTATAACTGGAGGAAACTGGGAACTTCACTCTTCCTGCTTATTTCATCTTCCTGCTTACTGAGACTTTACCACCAACCCTGAGAGTTGCTGGCCCCCTGCAATGTTTCCAACAACCTAGGATCCAATTGACTCTGCATCCCCCGGCCTGTGATCTTCATGCCTGCATTCCTTTGCCTCATTTTCTTTGTCATTGTAGGTTGCTATGTGAATCTGAAGAGGGACTGATGGACTTGAGTTGGACTGGGATGGGATTTCTTCTTGATATATAATTACTTTTCATAAAATTCTTAATCATATGTACATGAGTGTCACTGGATTTATTTCTTTAGTCATCCGGGCCTAACACACCATTCTTGACTTTAGGGAGCACTGTGGAGCACTTATTCCAAGGTAGATCAATTTGTCCCTTTAGCAGTCTGTAGTACTTTCAATATTCTTCTCTAGCACCATGATTCAAATTCATCAATTCTTCTATCATCTTTTATTCAATGTTAAACTTTCATGTGCCTATGAGGCAATGGAAAATACCATGGCTTAGGTCAGGCGCACTGTAGTCCTCAAAGTAACATCCTTGCTCTTCGATACTCTAAAGAGGTCTTGTGCAGCAGATTTGCCTAATGCAACTTGCCTTTTGCTTATTGCTTCCATGCGCATTGATTGTAGATATAACCAAACCAGTATTCTTGAGACTTCAATCTTTCCTGTATTTATCATCATGTTAACTATTGGTCCAGCTGTGAGAATTTTGGCCTTCTTTACTTTGAGTTGTAATATGTACTGAAGGTTGCAATCCTTGATCTTGATCAGTATATGCTTCAAATCCTACTTACTTTCAGCAGGAAAAGGTGTCTCATCTGCAGAATCTAGGTTGTTAATAAGTCTTCCTCCAATCCTGATATTACGGTCTTCTTCAAATAATCTAGCTTCTCTGATTATTTGCTCCACATACAGATTGAAAAAGTATTTTGAGACCATGCAATCCTAACACACACCTTTCCTGATTTTTAAACCACGCAGTGTTCCCTTGTTCAAATTCCTCATGAGAATAATGAAATGTGTTGGAATTCCGAATCTTCTCAATGTTATCCATAGTTTGTTATGGTCCACACAGTCAAATACCTTTGCATAGTCAATAAACAAGTCAACTTCATTTTGGTATTCTCTGCTTGGAGCCAAGATCTATCTGACATCTGCAATGATATCCTTGTTCCTCTGAATCTGAATTGAACTTATGGCAGCTCCTTGTCAATGTTCTGCTGCAACCGATGTGGGATTATCTTCAGCAAAATTTTACTTGCATGTCAGCAATGGTATTGCCTATAATTTGAGCATTTTGTTGAGACTTTTTAATAGGTACAAATATGGGTCTTTCCTAGTTAGTTTGCCAAGTAGCTGTCTTCCAAATTTCCAGGCAGAGATAAGTGAATGAAGGCTTCCAGTGCTTCATCAGCTTGTTGAAACCTATCAATTTGTATTCCATTAATTCATGGAGTCGTCTTTTAGGCTAATGCCTCCGTGCAGCTTGATCTTCTTCCTTTAGCACTGTTGGCTCTTGCTCATATGCTACCTCCTGAAATTGTGGACTGTCGACTGCTTCTGTTTGGTACAGTGACTGTATATTCTACCTGTCTTCTTTTGATGCTTCCTGTACCATTCAATATTTTTCCCATAAAAATCTTTCAGTTTTGCAAGTTAAGGCTTGAATTTCTTCCTTGATTTCTTTCAGTTTAAAATAGGCTGGTGTGTTTTCCCCTTTTGCTTTTCTAATTCTAGGTCGTGCACATTTCATTATATTTGAATTTGCCCTCTCAAACTACCCTTTGAAATTTTCTATTCAGTTCTTTTACTTCATCCTTGCTTCCATTTGCTTTAGCTACTCTGTGATTAAGAGCAAGTTTCAGAGTCTCTTCTGATATATGCTTTTGTCTTCTCTTTCTTTTCTGTCTTTTTGATGATCATTTGCTTTCTTCATGAATGATGGTCTAGATGTCCTCCCACAGCTCATTAGGTCTTTTGTCATTTGTGTTCAGTGTGTCAAGTCTGTGCTTGAGATGCTCTCAAAATTCAGGTGAGATAGACTCAAAGTCATATTTAGGTTCTTGTAGTCTTGTTTTAATTTTTTTCAGCTGCTTCTGAATATACATATGAGCAGTTGATGGTTGGTTCCACAGTCAGCTCCTGCCCTGGTTTTAGCTGCTGTGATAGTGTTTTTCCAGTGTCTCTTTCCACTGATGTAATCAATTTAATTTCTGTGGAGTCCGTCAGGAGAAGTACATGTGTATAGGTGTTACCTTTTGTGTTATTGAAAAAAAGGCATTTGCTATGAACAAGTCCTTGGTTTTTCAGATTCTATCATAAGATTTCCAGCTTTGTTTCTGTCACCAAGTCCATATTTCCCAATTATTGTTCCTTTCTCTTTCCCCCAATTTTTTAATTGCAATTGCCAATAATTATCAATGCATCTAGATAGTATGTGTAATCTATTTCTGGCTGAAATTGTTGGTAGAATTCTTCAATCTCTTTATCACTAGATTTTGTGGTTGGTACATAAATGTGAGTAATAGTTGTATTGATTTGATTTGCTTGAAGATGCATAGATATAACCATATCACAGACAACATGATCAACTTAGCAATGTCCTTTTTGACAATCTAGTAGCCCTGTTGGTGTGGTGGTTATGAGTTGAACTGTGATCCGTATAGTCAGCAGTTTGAAACCACCAACAGCTCCATGGGAGAAAGAGTCTCGTAATCACACAAAGGGTCACTGTGAGTCAGAATAGACTTGATGGCAGTGCGTTATTTTTAACAATGAATACTATACTACTCCTCTGGATTGTGTTATTCCTGGAAGAGTAAAACGTAATAGTTGTCTGATTCAAAATGAACAAGACTGGTCCATTTTGGATAATTGTTAGGATAGTGATCTTTATGAGTTACATTTCAATTTTCGCCACTTTGGGTTAGTTTGCTGGCATTTGAAATACCAGTGACATAGCTTCCGGCTATGTCACAACAACACACAAACCACCACAGTATTAAAAACTGAAAAGCAAGTGGTAGAAAATTAAAGATTATCCTGTGATTATTTGCGTAAGTACAACACAGTATAGTAATAATATTTACCACAAATATTATGGAAAAATGTATAGTTCACACATTCTTAGATAAAAAGCTACTCAATTAAGTTTTTAATATTGTGATTATAATTTATTTATATTTAAATTTGACACATTTTCATTATCTAAAATTAATCTTCTATTTTCTTTCTTGTGTATTTACAAACTAAATATTATACTAAATTTTCTATTTTATTTATAGCATGTGTAAAAACCTTATTTGAGCCTTCCTATTGATTAGTTGTAGTTTTAAACTCTTTCCTTTTAAAATTACATTTCATTTTCATTCCCTTTGATTGAAATTGAGGGATATTATTTGACTTCTAGGATCAAACAAACACAGTGAAATTCTTCTGACTGATCTGTTTTGTTTTCCCACCTCTCAAGTTTTTTACCTTTAATAGGATGTGGTTTTATCAGTTTCTGTGTCATTTAAATTGAAACTGTTTCTGAATTTTTCAGGCTACTATATTATGTTCAAATAAAACTCATTGCCATGGAAATAATGTGGCTTCATAGTGACCCTATAGGACAGGGTAGAACTGCTTCTGTGGTTTCTGAAGGTGTAATTTTCCCCCCATAATTCAAATGTTTTAGTTTTTATTTTTATTTTTTATAATAGTTTTATTGACATATCTTAAACAATCCAATGTATCTGTTCACATACAATTCTCAGTTTACCTCGAGAGGTGTTATACAATCATGAAAGCTATCATTGATAATGTTACCCTCAGGGAATTGTTACTCCAGTTACTGTTTCTGAAGAATTATCTGTCTTTCATGTATTGAATAATATTATATAAACAAATAAAAATGTGCAAGTCTAACATTAATGTGGTAAAACAAATAAATACCTTAATGGTAAGGGGAGGAAATATTGAGTAACCAGAGGATATTTATGTGGCTTATCAGTGCCATACCACACCCTGGATTTATCTATGTGGCTTCTCTGAGAGGGACTCTTCAGTTACTTTGCGGATTAGCTTTGGGTCTCCATTGCATCCCTGCCTCTTCACATTGAGTTGGTTGTGTGTTTTTGAATGGCTGATACTTCTTCCCTCAACACCTCATGATCACACAGGCTGGTGTGATTCTTCCATGTGGACTTTGTTGCTTCCCTGCAAGATGGCTGATTGTTTAATTACAAACCTTTAAAGACTTCAGACACTATACCTTTTGATAGCCGGGTATCATTAGCTTTATTCACCACATTTGCTTATGCAGTCATTTTGTCTTTAGTGATCCTGTCAGGAAAGTGAGTATCACACAATGCCACATTGTTAGACCAAACCATTCTTTTACTGAGGCAAGATTTAGGTAGAAGCCCAAAGTCAATCTGCTTCCTTGTTATACACATATTCATATATGTATACATATATATCTATATACACATACATATGTACATATATATACACACACGTACATGTATACACATATCCATACACTTACATATATATGTAATATTGTTGCTTCCCTGCTAGATGGCTGATTGTTTAATTACAAGCCTTTAAAGACTTCAGATATATATATGTACATATATATCTACATACACACATATGTACACAACATATAAATGTACATATATACACATATACATACACATATATGTGTGTGTATATATATTTCTCCTACTCAACTGTTATGTTTACCCATTGTGTTAGTCTGGGTAGACTAGAGAAACAAATCCATAGAAACTCATATGTGTATAAGAGAGAGTTTTATATAAAGGGTAAATGTACATTAAGAAAGCATCTCAACCCAATCCAATCCAAGCCCATAAGTCCTATATTAGCCCAATCTATAAAGTCCTCTTCAGACTCAGAAAACACGTGCAATGGCACCAAATGGAGGGCGATCACAGGCCAGTGGGTAGAAAGTCTTTAGATCCAGTGGCACTGTAAGCATCTCAGTGCTGGCAGGGGTTTCGACGTGGATTCTCTGGCTTCAGAGGTCTGATTGCATCAGGGTAGGTCCATGTGGCTTCTCCAGCTCAGGGCACTAGCATAGTTCCATGTGTTTTGTCAGCTGCCATGTCTCCCAGGGAGTGAGCTATGTGTGACTGTCTCTTGCCTCCAACAACAAACTACCGCAGTTCCCAGAATTCTCAGGAGAAGGCCATGCCCACACAGAGGTCTCATTGGCTGTCTCCAGATTGATAGGCCTACCCCTACACTCTTAATCCTCAAATTGACACCAGATTATGTAACTACCACACCCACCATTCCTATTTCATTAATTCAATTGTTCAAAGATGTCAAGAGAAGCTACCTACTCCTTGCCATTAAATTTAGAACACTTATTATTCTCATGTACCCCTCATTGTTGGCTACCTCATCCCCTCTTCCTCTCTCCTCCCATGCCACCCAGGAACCATCAACCTAATTGCTGTCTCAGTAAGTATGTCTATTCTGAATTTAATGTATAGATAAACACCAAAAAAACATACAAACAATGCCAAGGTTAACAAGAATGGTTACATAGAGCAGATACCATATATACTCGAGTATAAGCTGACCTGACTATCAGCCGAGGCACCTAAATTTACCACAAAAACTGCATTAAAAATGTGCTGAAAAACTCGATTTATATACGAGTATATATTGTAAATAACTATGTAAAAGGACATCATCCCAATCCCCAATTCTTTCAGGGTTACCTATCTTGGGTCCTATTAGCCTAGCAACCTAAAATGGAAAAAAAAATGTTTAAAGCTAGAGCGAGTTTGCTTGGTTCATAAGTATAATACCGCACACCACATTCACCATCCTTTCCTGATGCTTCCTTTGAGAATACTTGTCTATCCACCTTGCAGATGGGTCCCAGTCTCCCCCTACCACCTACTCCTCCACCTCCAGATGAAACTATAATTATTTAAGGCACTAGAAAGCTACCTCTTTTCTCCCACAAAGCAACTGTTGGTTTCAAACTGCTGGTCTCTTGGTTAGCAGCCCAATGTGTAGCCACTATGCTAACAGGGCTCCTTTTCCATATTGTGCTGGGCATTAAAATTTCAGAATTGAATGTAGTCATATGCACTTTATAAAAGCTCACAGTCCTGTTGAGGAGGAAAACAAGATGAATTGTTAGGACACAGTGTATTTATTATACGGTATTTACCTATTAGGTGTAGCAGTCTTTTATTATCTCTTATTTTTATGGTAGGAACTTTTAAGATAATGCTGCTGAAAACAGAAGATGTATCATATTTTTACCATGATGGGAATATATGGAATTTTACTTAAGAGAAGGAACACGAAACACCTTTTACAGTGGAATGCTTACTTGTTTTAGGATGGATTTCCCCTTGGTAACCAAGAGCAGTCACACTAGCCAACACAGTAACTCTCTTCATTGCCTGTTGATTCAGAGACATGATGAGTCCAAAGTGACTGGGTGGCATTCTTAACTTCCAGTTTAGTGAAATCAGTATTGAGTCTCTACAGCAGAGTATTCCTCCCTTTGGAAATAAGGCCTTCAGATCCACAGAATATGGGGGCTCAGGGACAGGTATCAACATTTTTTGAATGGTTTACTAGGGGTAATAGTGAGTAGTGCCACTCCCATTTCCACCACTTGGTTTCTGAGTCCATGAATCCTGGCAATTGGGGAAATAGAAGATAGTTTAGAATATATGCATATTCCTGGAGGATAGTGCCCAGCCCTACCAGTTAGTGCTTTTAGTTTATTGCTTGCTTCTATAGGGAAAGTTTAAATGGCTTTCACTTGACTTTCCATGCTGTGGAGCAATGATATACTTAATGTGGCTCTTCTCTTGGTCTTGATATTGCCATAATATTTTTAGCTCCCACCAAATGACCACTATTTCCTCTTCCTGGTGCTTCTGAGTAGCAGAAGATGCTTGATAGGATTATATGCCTCAGTTGTAAGTCATTTTTAACATAATTACTTGTGATTGTAAAAACTTGATCTCTAACATATGATTTTTGTGGGTATAAAGTGAGCCATCTTACAATAAGCAGGAGGGATCTCACTACCATCAAATTAACAAGCCAAGGAGTGAGGTATGTCCATTGGACCCAGAAATCCCTGCATGCTGAACCTCCTAGATCCAGGAGAGAGAAAGTTCTATGGCAGAGAAGCAGCTGAGCCACAGCATGAGACGGAGTCGTGGGGTTACTGTCCCATGGAAAAAATAAAGCTCCCATGGAGAAGCAGCTGAGCCACAGCATGAGACGGAGTCGTGGGGTTACTGTCCCATGGAAAAAATTAAAAGGCTCATTTGAGGAGTAGGGTGTCTCTAGACAGTAGAAAACCAGGTTTTCGGACCCATTTGCTAAAGCAGAGTGCCTTTGGGCTAGGGCTTTTAATGAAGTGGTGCCCATCAGACATTTATCAGCAGTACCAAAAGAAATCTTCAATCTTGCCCAAGCAAGGCTAGAGACCAAGGGGCCTAGTGTCAGACATACTGCGTACCAGAGAGAGGCCACCTGTGGCCATGGCTGAAAAGAGGCTCTCCTGACCAAAGAAGTTTATCTTGAGCATTACTAATCTTGCTAACTTTACCTATATAGCCCATGATTATGAATATTGTCTGTGAGTTTTGTGTGGTCATTTCCGTTAATTACTCTATATACATGAGTATAAGCCAGGTTTTTTCAGCACAATTCTTGTGCTGAAAACACCCCCCAGTTTTTTGTGGTAAAATTAGGCGACTCGGCTTATACTTGAGTATATGTGGTTTCAAACTCTGCTGAGAAGTAGAGTGTGCTGCGGGAAGGACATTTGACATCACAGATGGCAAAGAAGTTTGGAGGGTGCAGATCTTTCTGACAGCAGCCTCATAGGAATCAGCTTTAGGTTGATGAGTTTGATTCTCCTTCCTCCTTGTCAAGTCAGAGGTCAAATCCACATCCATTTTGCACCTACCATACTAGTCCTTACTTAATTATATGTCAGAGATCCGCTGTGGAGATTCTGCCCGTTGTACGTGTCTATGCCAGTTATGCATTCAGGAATTGCAGAATTCATTACAGAATGGATGCAGGGAGCCACTGGACTCCGTGCCAGATAGGTTTGAGTTAAGAGTGCACCAATAACCTGAGTTCTATATACCCCTAGTGATTGGTGGGCCATAGCAACATCTTGAGTCTCTTGGAATTCAGAGCCAGCGTTCTGTAATCCCTGAAAAGTCTGATTATTTCCTTTTTCCCAGTGATTGCTCTCATAAAAGTCCTTAGAGTCCTTTTGATAAGTTTGGGAGGAAGAGTTACAGTATCACATTTGGCCATGTGAGTTGTCTTAATATCTCTGTTGTACTTCTCTACTTGATCTCTTTGGGTTCCAATATCCATTGCAGTGACTACACAGAAACCCACAGACAAAACTAATGGTTGAAGGGTTTATTAAAGAAGTTATAATTCCAGTGAGAAATGCTCAGGGTAGTTTACCAGGACATGCTACAAAGTTTCAGGTCTTCTTATTAATACCCATAGGCATTGCCACTCTGCTGTATGTCTCCATCTGAAGACATTCAGTTCAACCTCCATGGGCCAACAAACCCAGCTCCTGAATTAGGTGCTCAGAGGCACCCCACTGCAGTAAGCCTCAGCTTCACTTACATAATTCAGTAAGCCCCCCTTTCTGAATTAAGTGCCTAAAGGCAACCTCTAGTAAACTTCAGCCCAAAGGCACTCAACTCCACTTCTCTGGGTCAGCAAGTCCAACTTCTCTAATTAAGTTTCAAGAGGTACCCCACCCCATCAGCCAGCTAGCCTCCAGTACAGAAGCACTCATCCTGATTTAGTCTGTGGGTTGGGAAACCCACCACTCTGTTCTATGCTTTGGCTCCTGGTTCTGTTGCTGTTTCTCTGATGGATGGTGTATCTGGATCGAGGAGAGTTTCTGTCCAGGGATCTCAGGTCCAGAGGGCTCGCTCCACACATTGCTCTTGCTGGTAATGAGATCCATCCTCCTGCTTCTCAGGGGGCTCATTTAATATGTTTTAGGATATCACTCCAGGGAAGCCTGTTTGCAATTAAAGGGTAATCTTATCAGTATCTTTCCCCACCATCTTTCCAGACCCAGGTAGGGAAAGGCCATTTGGTGGGAGTTAGACTTTGGCTAAAATAGGGGGCAGAGGTTGTGGGGTCTTAAACTGGCTCAAGTATGGGATTGATTAAAGTGCCACAGCTCGCTTTCTCTCTCTCTCCACATTAAACTACCATTCACTTGACTTAGAATTCTTCTACTTTTACAGATAATTTTTTACAGATCATAAGTCCATATAAATCCAGTTATTTTTGATAATTGCTTTGACTTGTATCCCTTATATTTGGTGAAACTGGAGTGCAATTCTTTCTTAGGTTGTAATAAAAAAATAACTTCAATATGATCCATGTTTATAATGATGATCTTAAGCATGGCAGGAACTGATGGGCCCTTTTATACATCAGAATAGTATATTGTGTCCAGTATAGAAAAACAAATTTAGAGGGGATCTTAGCCACTCATATAACATGCTTCTTTTTGTGAATATGAAAAAAGTCGAGAATGACTTCTGATTTGTCCAAGGCTTAGGAATGGCAGAGCTAGGAGCAAAACAAAGTCTGTTTCTACTGGTGAGAATTTTTTTTTATAATGTGTGCCCAAACCTCAGTTACTCATATTAAAAGAATATGGTGGGCTTTTGGCATACATCTTTCATACTGCAAAGGTACATACACATGCCATGATTAAATATAATTTCAAAATGTCAGCTATAAATCATATGCATTTTTATTAAAAGTGGTTCTTAATACTCAAAAGAGCCCCATTCTAAATGGTACAGCTTATTTTCATAACAGATTTAAATATTAATCTTTTATGACTGCTTACAAGCTTGATTACTAGATAGTTTGATGAGTTAAAAAAATTCTTTGAAATATTTTCACAGGTCCCCCCCATCAATCACTGAATGACTTAATAGTGGTTCCTGTTATGCAAAGCTAAAATTCCTCAGCCTAATTTACCTCTTCCAACTCTACTATGCTTATCTAAGGACTAGAATTAAAGTTCACAGAAACATAGTTATCAACTGAATAGAGTAATGCATCAAGGATCAGAAAACTCCCTGAGTGACTTCAGTTCAGGGCTTAAAAGAGGTTCTTGAAAGAGGGGGGAGAGGTGATATAAAGGGGTGGGGGAGATAAGAAGGAGATGGTATCTCATTGAAACCTAGCTCCAATTTAAGCACAATTACTTTTTACATCATGGACCTGATTATTTCACCTTCATGAAATAATCACTGAACATAAGGATGCTACAGCAAAGTGTGGCGAAGAAAGTAGATGGTGCTTGGCTATCAATCTGAATTGTGTCTGGAGTCTTAAAGGTTTGTATTCAAACAAACAGCCATATTAAGTGAAGAATCAACTAAGTCCACGCAGAAGAAGCACACCAGTTTCTATGATCCAAATATGACAATTACAAAATTCAAATATGGTGAAGAGAATAGTATTGAGCTAAAATTATGAATACCTAATTTGTAAAGGCTATGGAGGACAGTGGAAGCCCCAAACTCATCTGTGGAGTATCTAGTGAGACCCAGCTGCTGACAGATCTGCTGTAGCCAAACGCAAGTGTCTTGAATAACCTTCCTGTCAGGCAGAGACCATTGTAATCTTGATAATGCTGGAATGAACTCAATACTTGGCCAGTTGACTTCCCTATAGACACAATCTGAATTTGTTCTGGGTGCAAGTATCTCTGAGATGTTCCATAACAGAAATTTCTTCCCTGACTTCATGAATGTCAATGGTTGGGGCGGGGGGGTTGTCTTCTCCCTGTCATGGATTATTGTAGTTTTGTCTTTATACTAATATGATCTTATCCATATCACATTAGTGCAATTTGTTTTTCTTTGTCTTCTGGTGGGTTTCCCAGCTGTGAAGCACAGGAGAAGTGGATGTATAATGATAATAACTGATACAAAGTGTTATAGGGAGTGCAAGGGTGAGGGATAGACAGGCGATGGGGAGGGAAAGGGGATTTCTGGAGTAAATAAGGCAAGAGTCGGGAGGGAACACTAGAACTGATTTTGATTGAACAATGCATTTTAAAGGCGATTTAACCATGGGGCAGGGAATGCTCTAAGATATACGTGGTGCTGATTGTGCAGTTTCCCTTGATATGATTGAACAATTGAACTATTCAATAGTATGATATGTAAGCTATGTGCCAGTGAAACTGTTGGGGAAAAATAAGAGGTTCTCTTTGACTCCACCTCCTGTTGAGAACATGCATTTCTACCTAGAGTATACTGAATTAGAATTTATATTTTATCGCTATGTCTAGGTGATTCTTATAGATCCCCAAGTGATTCGTGGTGCACTGTATCTGAAGTAGAAGTATAAATGCTCAACAGGGTGTCAAGCCAGAATGGACTTGTCAGAAGCCCTGCTTCCTTTATGACGAGTGCAGGTTGTAGGAAATCTGGCATATACTTTTTATACAGATTTTCAATAACAGTAGGACACTGACCTGTAAATATTTGTAAATTTTTCTTATGTGGTCTATATCAATACCTTTATCATTAATATGGTGAATTGAATATTGAAATACTTGTATAGCATTAACAGGGCCTGGTGAAATACTTTTTAAAAGAGCAATTGAGGTTCTTATTTTCGCATGTCTTATATAAGGTTTTATGTAACTTCCTTTGTATCTACCTCAAACTCACAATCCCCTGTTGCTCTTGCTACTTAGTTGTTAACATCTTTTTTCTATTGCTACATAGTTGAAATACTAAAGGTTTCATGTTTCTATTTAAATGAAATTATATAGTAAGGAAAATGGTAGTAGTATATATGTGTTAGAAAATGGGGAAGTAAGTATATTCTTAGCTCATAAAAACTACGTATTTTGCTGTCTTGAGGGAATTAGGTGTTATATGATTTCTGGTACAGTGATACCTTGGTTTCCAGCAGCTCTAAGCTTGAACTTTCCACTACTCAGACAACAAAGTTCGCAAAAAAACCTGCCTGGTCTTCAGAACATTGCTTGATAGTTGAACCGAAAATCCGACCTGAATAAACCTTTATCAGCCAAGAGTGAGTCATGACTTAAGTCTCACTGCGAACACAACTGACATGACACTTCATTCTGAGCACTGTTCTTGCTCACATTATGATAGTGTGTTAATACATTCACCATTGTGATTTTTTGCACATTATTTGTGTAAAATATCATAGCCCGGGTGCCAAAGAGAGTTAGTGATACGAGCAGTAAAGCTAAGAGGAAAACCGAGAACAACGATAGAGTTAAAGAAAGAAATTGCTAAATTTATATCAGATCACTGCTTCTCTGATTTGGCAGCTAAATGCAACATGGCTAAGTCTACGTTATCAACATTTAAAAAAATGTTTTTAAAGTGGCTAAATTAGAAACAACTCGATAGTGATATTGTATCCAAGACAGGGATGTGAAAGAAGGCTAAAAGCCTTCATAGTGATTTAAAGTCTTGGGAAAATGAATTTATAAGTGTAATTTTTAGGCCTCATAACCAATTATTTGGTTTCTGTTCTTTCTTAAGGGAAAAATATGTTGTTCTCAAACTTTTCAGTGTTTGAACATGAATTTGGAACAAATTAAGTTCAACAACCAAGGTATCACTGTATTGTGGGGGAACTTTGTGGGATAAATTAGTCTCTCCAGCTAAATGGAGCTAATCTTTAGATATTGCTTGGATTTCTTTTAACAGGATGAAGGAGTTTTTAAAGAAATCCCTATTACTCATCATGTTAAAGAAGGATATGAGAAGGCAGATCCTGCACAGTTTGAATTGCTCAAGGTTCTTGGTCAGGGATCATTTGGAAAGGTATGAATGACTGCCTTCCCCAATTTTTTTTTCTGGTAACCATTTAGGAAAACATTGTCTATGTACAAAGAGTTCTGATAAATGTGCCATTTCCAAATTTCTCAAAATGATGCTCACAAATGTCATTCTCATTTTACGTCTTTCGTTTCTTTATGCTTTCATTTCCATTTCATCATATTTTTCTATAATCAGGAATCCTAGTGCTACAGAGGATTAAGTAAGTTTGATGGTTCAGACTCATCAGCTTCTCTTCAGAAGAAAGATGACAGTCTACTTCTGTGATGATTTATAGCCTTGAAAACTATGTGGAGCATTTCTACTCTATCCAGTAGGATCACTATGAGTTACAATCAACTCCACAGTCATGGGTTTGTTTTTGGTTTTTGGTAATAATCAAGGTTTCCCAATCCCCTAGACTTACTAATTTCATTAGAACGAAATATAGCATGCTATTTTTTAGCTCACGAAATCAAGATAGTTTACATTTTAGAGACAATGGTTTTCTCATTCTGTGTGTACATGCTGGCTTAAACACAACTTGACCTTTTTTGATGACTTAGTCTACATTCCTTATGTTTATCATAGAAGTCAGAATTTATGTGTCCATTTATCTGTCATCTATTAAAGTACTACATGTGTAAAGTGTGACAAGGCTAGGTACTAGAGGATATATTAATTGTGTGAAATTCTGCTTTCAAGGACCCAAAATTTCAAGGCAGAAGGACAAATTGAGGGATATTGATTGCCTTGGGTAAATCTGCTGCTAGGATATCTTTAAAGTATTGAAAAGCAAGGATGTTACTTTGAGGTTGTAAAGTTTACCTGACCCAAGCCTGGGTATTTTCAATCACTTCTTGTGCTTGTGAAAGTTGGATATTGCAGAAGGAAGAACAAAGCAGAATCAATTCATTTTACTTATGGTGCTGCAGAAGAATCTTGAAAATACCAAGGAACAAACAAAACTACCTTGGAAGAAGTATATCTAGAATTCTCTCCAGAGGCAAGGATGATGAGACTTTTGTCTCATGTGCTTTAGACATGTTGTCAGGAGAGATCAGTCCTTGGATAATTACATCATGTTTGGTAAAGTAGGGGAACAGTGAAAAAGAAAAAGACTCTCTACAAAATGGATTGACAAAGTGGGGCAACAATGGACTGATACATAAAGAACAATTGTGAGATTGTACATAGGGTCGTTATGATTCAGACTGACTTAACGGCACCTAACAACATTGGGATTTCTTATTAATTGCTTAATGACATGGTTCTAGGGAAAGAACTATGCAGATCTTGTTCCTGACTTGCGTACCTAATATCTCAGATGTGAATATTATAACATGTACACCCAACATATATGAAATGAACATTTAGGAAAACAGCAAGCACAAAAATTGAAGAGGAGAAAGGCAAAAAGAAACAATTAATTTCAGGATGACTGGATTTCATTTTCAAAGGATAGAAGTAAGGCAGTTGAGCAGAATAGTGGTTATTTGTAGTGTTCAGGAATATTTTAAAACAAAAGCATTTGCTGATTACCTAGTGTATGTATAACAGTTGTATTGTTTACAACATCGGTGGATATAAAGTATATAATGTTTTAAACCAACTTGATACCGAGGTGGTACAAAATATAACATGTGAAGTAGAGAGAAAGAAATGTCAAGAAATAAAACACAATGTGGAATGTGACTTGGCAGTGAGGTTGTAGAGGGGATATATGAAGACAAGAAGATAGTACATGAACAGTTGTGCTAGAGAGAGCAAAACTAGAGGGAACTGTTAATAGACTGAAGAGAAGTAATATTGAATTATTGACTTGTAGAGTTCACACATGTATTTAACAAACCTTTATTTTATGTTAAAAAACTGATATTTTGTTAACTATTGTCTGATATGTAGTTATTTTATAGTGTTTGTTTTAGAACAGAGCTATAGTTCTTTTAAATAGAAAATGCTTAAATGTTTGACTTACATAATAAAAGCTCATGAGGTAAAAATTTCGTGTCATTGCAAGTAATTGCTTTGTTATATGATATTGTAAATTAACACAGACTGCTTCAGGGAATGGTTAGAGAGATTGAAACACTCACTGCCTTTAGAAGTGTGTAGATATAGATGGAAGCTATATAGAGAAATAATATGTCAAGAAAAATAACACATTTTGATATTTTTTGCCTACTTAAAGTTTCTGTGATTTTATAGTAATGCTTTTGGACATAATTTCATGTATAAGTTTATGTCTTAACATTTCCTACAGTTGTTTTTTTCTCTTCAGTAATGATTTAAGGTTGTGTGATGTTTTCAGGTCACTTCAACAAATACTTATTGAGTACCTTTTTACTTGACAAATATAAAAAGTCTAAAAATTTCGTATTAAGCATTACTTCCCAGAGTTGAATTAGCACATTTGAAAAGAAACCTATCAGGATGAAATTTTGTTGTTACTACGCAGCAATTTGCAGTTGATTGTATGGAAAGGGTAAGGGAGATGAGGTTTCTAAAGCTAGGAAAGGTGAAGTGTCATGGAGGAACTGTGGGTGTCAGAATCGGGTAAAGACAGTTGGAGGTTAGAGGCATATTTGACATTTGCCTTACAGAAATCTTCCTTGCACATATGTGAAGTTGGATTCTCCTTTCTTTTTGTGTAGCCAGAGCAGGTCAGAAGTGACATCCACACAATTGAAAAACAAATCATTACTCTTTTAGACTGTATCTAATGGCTTCTTTTATAAAATGCCACATCACGAATAATGTAGGCACTTACCGTATATACTCACGTATAACAAGTTTTTCAGCATATTTTTAATGCAGTTTGTGTGGTAAAATTAGTGCCTCAGCTGATAATCGGGTCAGTTTACACTCGAGTATATATGGTAATTGAATTTTAATTTTTAACACGTAATTAGAAATGTTAGAGCTTGGGATGGCAGGATGAAGTAGCAAATTAGTTGTAGTAACTTTTTAAATGAGCCATCCCTTTCCTAATATATAAAAACTAATCTTATAATTTCTTATAAAAATTATTACTCATTTGTTCTATTGGTTGAGAATTTTAAGACTGTAACTTTTAATGAGACATGGTCTTATTTAAGCTTGCTTGATAACTTTATAGAGTTTAACTTTCATTTGTTTATTGAGATAATGTACCATCTCAATTATTTTACCTCCAGAGATAAAAATTGCTTTGATTTCTTATTGAAAATATAATGTTTGGTAACTTCTAAAACAAATCAATAAAGACATGGTAATGAAGAAAAGAAACTAGCAGTGATAGCATTTGTTTGCTCTTACCAAGGTAACAAAAAAGGGCTTGGGTCTTAAAAATAGTTTCTAATTCAAAGTAGTATGCTGGTGTTATAACACTATTATTTCTATATCATCTATTTAAGTATTTTGTACAATGGTATGTGTGCTGAGTGTGCTTTACTAAATGATCAAAAGTGGGAAAATATTTAAAAATGTTGTAATGTAATTTATAGAAGAGTGTGTGTTTTTATAAAACTAGAGGAAATGTAAGTATATATGAGTATTTTATAGCACTATGTACAAGGGAGCTTCTATAAGTTCATGGAAATGGAAATAAAAGATAATGAAATTAAGAAGGCCTGTAATCGTGGGGAAATTTA
Source organism: Echinops telfairi (assembly GCF_000313985.2). NCBI lineage: Eukaryota > Metazoa > Chordata > Mammalia > Afrosoricida > Tenrecidae > Echinops > Echinops telfairi. Next base: position 900,607 of record NW_022111319.1, read on the forward strand.
ATTATTTTGAATTCCATTTTTTCCACAATCTTTTTGAAGCTCCCTCTTTTATACTAACAATGGTTTGAACATTGGATATAACTTTTTCTTCTCCATTAGGTTTTTCTTGTTAGGAAGAAGACTGGTCCTGATGCCGGGCAGCTGTATGCAATGAAGGTGTTGAAAAAGGCTTCTTTAAAAGGTAGAAACTTAGAAATCCATAAGGATAGAATTTGGTATAGCTTGTTTTATGTTGTGTGTTGCTGGAATAATATGGAATAAATTTAATTTCTTTTTCACATAACAATTCTTAGAGTTTTTTAGTCAGTTTGATATTGCCACATGCTCTAATTTAGTGAAAATTTACCTTGCCTTAAAAAAATTTAAATAGTAGAAAAAGTGACACATTTAATTTAGTTTAAAATGAACTTAGTTTTGTTAAGCTGCATTATTTTCTTCCACGATTTTTTTCGCTGTTATATCTCTAGCATTATTGCTTATTGAGTGAATGCACAGGGGCTTCAAAAATTCATGGAAAAATGTAAGTAAAATATATGGGATTTTCCCATGAACTTTTTGAAGCCCTTTTGTGCAACTACCACATGCATTGTCTTTTATGCTGTGATTACAATCCTACTATGTTTAATTATAGGAGCCTTAGTCGCATAATAAATAAGCTCTCAACTGTTAATCAAAAGGTTGGTGATTCAAACCTACCATAAATATATATAGCCTTATAGCGTCTGGGGTCTTAAGGCTTGAAGGTAAACAAGCGGCCATCTAGCTCAGAAGCAACAAAG
>NW_022111319.1:902288-904889 GCF_000313985.2 Echinops telfairi
TATCACCTTGGAAACTATATGTGGCAGTTTCTATCATGTCCTATAAGGTTGCAATGAGTTGTAATATCTGTTGGCTCTCGAGTTTATGTTTAGTGTATGGAGCCCTGGTGGTGGTAACACTTATGTTCTTGCTACTAACTGAAAAGTTGGTGGTTCAACCTACCCAGCAGCTCCTTGGGATAAAGACCTGGTGATGTGCTTCTATAAATGTTGTTGTGTTGTTGCTAGCTTATGTCGAATCAGTTCATAGTAACCCTGTGTACAACATAATAAAACACTGGTTCTACACCATCCTCACAGTTGTTTTGGTTGAGCCCATTCTTGATGCCATTGTGTCAGTCTATCTAATTTCGAGTCTTCTTTTTTGCCTTTTCCAAGCATGAAGTTCTTCTACAGTGACTGGTCTCTTCTGATAATATGAACAAATTACAAAAGACAAAGTCTTGCTATCCTTACATCCATGAAACAATTTGCTGGACTTCTTTTAAAACAGATTTCCTTCTTCTGACAGCCCTTGGTACATAGAATGTTCTTCACAAACACTGTAATTCAAATGCATTAATTTTTCTGCTGTTTTTCATTGGTCAGCTTTCACATGCATATGAAGCTGTTGAAAATACCATGGGTTGGGTCATGTGGTCTTAGTCCTCAAGGTGACATATTTATTCTTTAATATGTGTTTTGCAGGAGATTTCCCAATGTAATATGTAGTTAGGTTTCTTGATGGCTGCTTCCTTGAACATTTATTGTAGATTAAAATAAAATAAAATTCTTGACATCGTCAGTATTTTCTCCATTTATCATGATGCATATCAGTCCAGTTGTAAGAATTTTTACTTTATGTGAGATGCAATCCATACTGAAGTCTGCCATGTTTGATCTTCACTAATCAATTATTTAAATTCTCTTTGTTTTCAACATGCAAAGTTGTACCATCTACATATCACAAGTCATTCATTGAGCTTTCCTGATATATTCCAGCTTCTTGGGTTATTTATTCACCATGCAAATTCCATATGTTTGGTGAAAGGATACAACTCTGATGCACATCTTTCCTAATTTTAAACCATTCAGTATCACCTTGTTATCTTCAAATGACCTCATTTGGGGCTATGTACAGATTCTGAGTCAGCATAATGGAGTGTCTTGTTATTACCATTCTTCGCAATATTAGTCATACTTTGTTATGATTCACACTGTTGAATGCCTTGGAATGGTCAATAAAACATAAGTATACGTCTTTCCAGTATTATACTTTCAGCCATGACACATCTGACTAAAGCAGTGATATCATTCATTCCATTTTCTATTTTGTATCTCACTTGTATTCTGTCAGCTGATGATATACTTCAACTCTTTCTGAACTATCTTCAGCAAAATTTTTCTTTCATGTGATATTAATGATATTGTTTGATAATTTGTTCTTTTTGTTGTGTGGGTTACCTTTCTTTGGAATGGGCATAAATACGTGTCTTTTCCAGTTGATTGGTCAGGTCTTTTATATTTCTCAGAAAAAAGAGTAAGCACTTCCAGTACTACACCAATTTGTTGAAACTTATCTATTGGTATTTAATCATTTCCTGTAACCTTATTTTCCATAAATACTTTCAGGGTATCTTGGACTTCTTCCTCCAGTACCATCAGTTATTGATTTTATGCTACCTCTTGAAATGGTTGAATACTTATCCATTCACTTTGGTCAGTGAGTGAGTATTTGAGTATTCCTTTGGTCTTTTTGTATACTTCTGGTGGCATTGGATGTTTTGCTCACACAATCCTTCAGTATTCAAATCAAAGCTTAAATTGTTTCTTTGTTGTTGTTTTTTTTAGCTTTAGAAATGCTGAGAATATTCTTCCCCTTGGTTTTCTAACTTCAGGTTTTTCCATATTTTATTATAATACTTTACTTTTTCTTCTTGAGCTTCCCTTTGAGGTTTTCTATCCAGGTCTTCTGCTTCATCATTTCTTCCATTCACTTTAGCTGCTTTACATTAAAGAAAAAGTTTCATTCTCTTCTGATATCCATTTTTGTGTTTTCTTTGTTGTCTTCTTAATCACCTTTTGCTTTCTTTATGTATGGTGATTTCTTGAAGACCATATCTCATCTCATCTTGGATGTTCAATACGACAAATATATTTATGAGATGGTCTCGAAATTCATGTGAAATAAATTCAATACGGTATTTTGGCTTTTTCAGACTTGATTTATTTTCTTTAGCTTCAACCGGGACCTGTAAATGAACAATTAATGGTTAGTTCCATCTCTTGTTATAGCTAATGATATTGGGCTTCTCCATAGTCTTTCCATAGATGTAGTCAATTTAATTATTGTGTAGAAAACCCTACTTCGCAGTTCTACTGTGTAATGTAGAGTCCTTACCAGTTGTGATTAACTTGATAACACTCAACAACAACATGATCAATTTTAATCTGTAATCTCATTTGAACTATGCAAGAAAAATACATAATTCAAATTAGGCAAATATCTACTTATGGTACTTGAATATATCTCTAAAAGTGAATTATTACATATGACTTTAATTTGTTAACTTTTCCCCCCAGTACTTTCATTGACACATAATTTATGTATCATACAATACA
>NW_022111319.1:905560-907134 GCF_000313985.2 Echinops telfairi
TGCTTCTTCCATGTGGACTTAGTTGTAATTTGATGACTTTTTGAGCATATATTAATATCAAGGAATACATATACTCCAAATTTAGACATTTATGAATTTGTAGTTTATATTATTTTGTCTTTGGTAAATTACTAAAGATAGCATTTTAAAATAATTTAAAGCCTTCTTTGTGTGATTTTTAGTTCGAGACAGAGTTCGGACAAAGATGGAGAGGGATATACTGGTGGAAGTACATCATCCGTTTATTGTAAAATTGCACTATGGTATGTATTGTTTTTAAATTTTGGAACTACAACTTCAGGTTTTCTTATAGGCAATAATATAAAAAAGCATAAATACTCACATGGATTCAATATATTTAATTTTGTAAATGTATCTATCTGAAATAAAGATCAATTTAGTTTTTAGTTATAGTTGTTTTCTTTTTTCTTAGTAGCCTAAGTTGGCTAAAGCAATATGATAGTAATTGTCTTCTCTTTTATCTGATTTTATTTTATTTTTTAACATTTCTATTGGTGTGTAATTCACATATCATACAATTTGATAATTCAATCATATGAAGAGTTATACTGTTGTCACCACAATTTTAGAATATTTTCTTTCTTGCACTCACTGTTATTGATTCTCCATTTTCCTCCAACCTCTCTTGCCATACCCCCAAGAAATCATTAATCTAGATACTGCCTCTATAGTTTTAACCACCTTGAATTTCATATACAGAGAAACATACAGAAACCAAAAACTCAACAATAACAAAGCAAAACAGAGAAAATCCTCAGTAAAAAAGCAGAAAATATTAAAAATCAGAACAAATTAAAAATGGGTCAAAAGAGAGATCAAATGATAAAGTGTTAAATTTAACCTAACTATATCTGCAAGAATTTGCTTTCAAAACCACTATGCATAATAACAGAACTATTCACATCCCTGGTCTGTGGTTAGAGGGGATTCACCAGTGGCTTGATCCATGCCAGGGTCTTTCAAAAGGATTTGGGGTTTCCATTGTTATCCATCACCTTCTGCAAACCATTTGATCTCTGATACCATTCTACCCTTCTGATTTAGATTTTATGATTTATAATCCTTAGATCACACAGACTCGTGTGCTTCTTCCATGTAGACTTAGTTGAAACCTCACTTAGATGGCTGCTTGTGTCTTCGATATCCCAGATGCTATTCTTTCTGATAGCCAGGCACCATCTAGTTTCTTCACCACAATTTGCTATATCACCCATATCTTCAGTGATTTCTCCATTAGGGTGAGCATCAAGCAGTCCATGTCATACGAATTCATTCTTCTGAGATTGGGATTAGAATTAAGTGGGAGCCCAACATCTATTCATACTTCTATGGTTTATATATGTCTTTGGTTCACTTTAGAAACATCATTATCATTTTATGTTAGAGAACATTATAGATCATCCCCTGGGGCATATGGTAATTCTATTGATAGTGTCATTAATTTAGTCAGTGGTATACAAATTTTTAAAAAAACTGTTGAGAAAGGGAAATTATACATGTCCAGGCCAGCTAAAAACCACAATACATGGATTGTTGCCGTGTACAGATTGAAC
>NW_022111319.1:908474-917001 GCF_000313985.2 Echinops telfairi
TGAGCATTTTAGATCATTAAATGGAAATGACTACATTATATAACTTCCAAATTTATTCATTAGATGATTTCTAAATTACATCATCACGTAACTGAAAGTTTACATAATTGTATAGCTGCCAAGACTCTGAAAATCATGGTCCAGGCAGGTTGACACATAGCTTTAACCATCAATGTTAGTCTTGCCTTGCCCTCAGCATTTATTATTGCCAGACACACACCCTTAATGTGCAACATAGTTTTTCACTATATTTATAAATGCCAAATATCAGATAGTAAAATAATTGATAACTCAGGTATAATGTTATTATAAATAATTTTGACCATTCTAATGTTTGAATATTTTTCTCATATCTAATGTTAATATTAAGCATATTTGCTGGTTCTGTTGAGAATTATTGAGTTATATTAATTTGTTATATATGGAAAATGCTAGTATAAAGCAGTAGATATAATGAAAACCACATGAGCTTTAGAGTCAAACAATTCTGAGTTTGAATTGTAGCTCTACTGCTAATTTAATATGTAGAAGGAATTGTGGAATTTGTTTTCCTTAAAAGGTTATGTATTGTTAAATCATTGATAAAGTCTATTACATCATTGCCCATTTTTTTTAGATGTAGATTTTAGTAGCTATTGATTTTCCTTTTAGTGTAACTTCCATAAATAATATATTAAAATATGTCACTGGTTATCTATATTAAAAACTCCAAAGAAATTCCTGTCTATTATTTTTTACTCCTAGTTCCCCTAATTCCATCAATAGTAGTCGTATTTAAAATACCATATATACTTGAGTATAAGCGGACATGAATAACAGCCGAGGCACCTAATTTTACCACAAAAACTGTATAAAAAATGTGTTGAATAACTCGGCTTATACACAACTATATATGGTACTCCTTGTCATATTCAGTATACCATTAGATTCTTACCTCATATATCTGTTGTGTTCAAAACAATGTATTAAATGGATCAAAATTATTAAAAGGAGATGAGCATAATTGTTAAAGGAATTTGTAGTCTATTAGGAATGTCAAAACACAAAACAAGTTCACTAATATCAAGTTGCTTCCAACCTGAACAAGATGAGTCCAATAAGAAAGGTATAAAGTACAATGGAATCTCAAAAGTAGGCATAATTTGTTCTCCTCGAGAGGAGGTTGAAGCAAAGAGAAGCAGAAGATTGGGTGGGGTGGGTGGGGATAATCCTTGAAGGCTTATTAGAGGAAGTAGTATTTTTGTTGAAATTTAAGTAATTAGTCTACTTTCAAGAAGTATGGAAGTGGCATTTAGAGCTCAGGAACTATGTTAAGATGTGAGGCTTCATTAATTAGGAAAATTATGTTGGTAAATTTCCATTTAAAGTCACATGCAAGGTTGATCATGTTCACATGAAAGGCTTCTAGGTATTTATTGTTGAATTTAACACTGGGTTTAGTTTTAATATAATATCCAGCAATGGATCAGGTGAGTAAATACTTAATTGTCGTATAGTTTCATAATGCCATTCTAAACAGATTTATTAATTAAAAATCCTAAGCTTTTAAAAAAGATTATTCTTTTACTGCTTTCTAACCAGCCTTTCAGACTGAAGGGAAGTTATACTTAATACTGGATTTTCTCAGGGGAGGAGATGTCTTCACAAGATTATCTAAAGAGGTAAGAATCTGTGTGTAAATTTTTACTTTGTTTAAACATAAATATGAAAAATAGTTTTTGTTTTTGCTAATTATTTTTTTCTTAGAAAAATTTTAAATGATAATTATTCTATGTTCATAGTATCTACTATTTGTCATAATTAATGACATTTTCTTTCTGCCTTTCATTTAGAGCATCCCCTTGTTGCTCAGTATTCTTTTAGGTATAAGAACAGCATAAATAACTAGGTAAAGTAGATAGGGACAAGTCTAAGACTTTGGATATTCAAGCCACCTAAATTCCTGTGGGAGTAGTGTTTAATTAATTTATTTGAAAAGTTTTATGGAGGTATTATTAACAAATTATAAACTGTTCTTATTAACATGTAAAATTTGATAAATTTTGATATTGATCATGTGATATCATGAACACAAATAATGGACATAACCATTACCCCCAAAATGTTTTCTTGGGCCCTTTTTAATCTGTTCCTCCTACCACAACTCCAGTGAATAATCTGCTTTCAGTAAGTATATGATTTGTCTTTTTTAGAACTTTATGTAAATGAAGCATATAATATGTCCTTTTTTCCCTCTAGAATCATTAATGAAGCATCATTATTTTGAAATTTACCATATATACTCATGTATAAGCTGAGTTTTTCAGCACATTTTTAATGCAATTTTTGTGGTAAAATTAAGTGCCTCGGCTTATATTCGGGTCGGCTTATACTCAAGTATATCCATTTTTATTACTGAGGACTATTCCATTTTATGGCTATGCTACAGTTTATTTACCTATTGGTAGATATATGGGTTTTTTCAAGTTTTAATATTCCATATAAAGCTTCTATTATTTAAATCCATGGTCCATTTTTATGGGGTTGTTTGTTTTCTTATTGAACTTTGGACGTTCTTTATATGTTTTGATTATAAATCCTTTATTTTTTTATAAAAGGTTTCAAGAAGTTTTTGTAACAAGTCCTTTATCTTTCAGTTCCGTTTTTCATAACAGGTTATTGGCAAATATTTTATTTCAGTCTGTGGCTTTATTCATTCTCAACAGTCTATTTTGGATAGTATTATTGTTATTCTTAGGTGCCATTGAGTTGGTGCCAACTCATAGTAACATTATGTACAACAAAATGAAATACTGCCCATTCCTGTCCAATCTTCACAATTGTTCTTATGTTTGAGCCCATCTGTGCAGCCACTGTGTCAATCAATCTTGTTGAAGGTCTTACTCTTTTCTCATGGCTCTGTTACTTTAGCAAGCATTATGTCCTGCAGGGATTGGTGTTTTCCGACAATATGTCCAAAGTTGTTAATAGGTGCCATTGAATTGTCTGAATCTCATAGTTATCCTATGTACACCAGAACGAAACACTACCTGAGTCTGTGCCATTGTCACAATTGTTTCATGTTTGAGCCCATCAGTACAACTGTGCCAATCAATTTTGTCTAAGGTCTTCTTTTATACCGTCCCACTGCTTTATCAGGCATAAGTATCCTTCTCAAGGGTCTAGTCTCTCCTGACAACATGTCCAAAATACATGAGATGAAGTCTCACCATCCTTGCCTCTAGTGAGCATTTTGGCTGTATTTCTTCCACGGCAGATCTGTTTGTTCTTTTGGCAATATTGTTTCAATATTCTTCGTCAGCACCATAATTCAAATGCATTGATTCTTTGGTTTTCCTTATTCAGTGTCCAATTTTCGCATGCACACGAGGCAGTTAAGAATAGCATGGCTTAGGTCAGGTGTACCTTTGTTCTCAAAGTACCATTCTTTGTTTTTAAACATTTTAAAGTGGTCGTATGCTGCATATTTACCTAATGGAATACTTATTTTGATCTCTTGACTGCTGCTTCCATGATCATTGATTGTTGATCCAAGTTAAGACAAAATCCTTGACAACTTCAGTCTTTTCTCCATATAGTATGATGTTACACATTGGGCCAGTTGTGAGGATTTTAGTCTTTATGTTGAGTTGTCATTCATACTGAAGGGTAAAATCCTTGATCTTCAACAGCAAGTGCTTCAATTCCTCCTACGTACTGCAGGTTGTTAATAAGTCTTCCTCCAATCCTGATTGCCATACTCTTCTTCATATAATTCAGCTTCTCTTGATTTGCTCACCATATAGATTGAACAAGTCTGAGCGGATACAATCCTGATGCACATTTGTCCTGGTTGTAAACCATATAGTATTTCTTTGTTGTGTTTACACAACTACCTCTTGATCCATGTACAAGTTCAAATGAGTACAGTGAAGTGTTCTGGAATCCCCATTCTTGTCAGAGTTGTCCACACAGTTAAATTCTATTGCATAGTCAATGAAACACAAGTAAACATCTTTCTGGTACTCTCAGCTTTGAGCCAAGGTCCATCTGACATCAGCAATGATACTCCTTTTTCCCTGTCCTCTTCTGAATTCAGCTTGAAATTCTGGCAGTTCGCTGTCAATGTGTTGCTGCATAGGTCATCTTTAATTTGGGCGAACCAAGAAGGGAACATAACAGATCAGCAACTGGAGGAAAGCAAAGCCACAAAACTCCTGAGGAGCACCACCTCCCTAAAAAAAAAAATCTTCAGGCAAGGAGGGGAAGTTCCCAGAATCCCCCAGAACTGGTGGGGATATAGTCATAAAGGTCAGCATACAGACCTGGAATTATGTATGATTTTTCATTATTTTTCTTTTTCTCTCTTTTTTTGCAATCTTTTCATTTTCTTTTGTCTCTGTTATTGTTGTTTTGCCTACCTATATAGGATAGGATGGGAAGCCAGCCTGAGGAGAAAGCAACAAGACAGACAGTTCCAGAGGGACTTAGGTGGAGGTGGAGGTGGAGGCAGGGGACAGGAGCAGTGAGCAAACAACTCCATGGACAGGGGAACAATTAGGAAATTAAAAAGCAACAATGAGGAGGACATAGAGATCGTGGTGGTGTTGGAGCAAGAACAATCTAGCTGAGAGGAATTGCTAAGAGGCAGAAGGGCAAGCATGGTGGTGGGGCAGGTGGAAGGTAAAAGGAAACAGGAATGATCTAGAAAGCAATGCTATGGATAGAGGTATACATGTGTGCACTTATGTAAATATATTAATTCAAAAAATAGAAGTATTAGCCTCTGTACATATATTTATGTGGAAATACATTGAGGAAGTGGACAGACTTTGGGCCTCCCTCAAGCCCTCCCTCAATGAAAGAACACTTTGTTCTAACAACGTGGCATTCTGTGATGCTCACTCCTGACACATTCGCTGAAGACAAAATGGGTGCATAAGCAAATGTGGTGAAGAAAGCTGATGGTGCTTGGCTATCAAAAGTTATAGTGTCTTGGATCATAAAGGCTTGCAGTTAAACAAGTGGGCATCTCGCAGAGAAGTAACAAGCCCACATGGAAGAAGCACACCAGCCTGTGCGATCATGAGGTGTCGATGGAATCAGGTAACAGGCACAAGAAAACCCAAAACAACAACAAACACATTGTTTGAATGAGGGGCCTCAGAGCTGAGAACCAAAACCCATCTGTAGACAGTAGGACTTCCTCTCACCGAATGGTCACAAGGAAGGAATGAGTCATTCAGGGTGCAGTATAGTACCTATGAAACATGCAATATTCCTCTGGTTCTTTGAGGTTTCCTCACCCCCCACTATCATGACCTGAGTCTTTCAGCCTTTCAGTTCTGGCTATACTGGAGCATGCACTGGTATCGATAAGAACTCATGACACATGGAATCCAGGTCAGTTAAACCCTTCAGGAACAGAAATGGGAGTAGTGATACCAGGAGGGTAGGGGGAAAGTCCGGGGAGGATGGAAGGAAGGAGGAGGAAGGAACCCAATAGCAATGATGGACAGATAACACCGCCCTCCCCCGAGCCAGGGGGATGAACAACAGAAATGTGGGTGAAGGGTCGGTGTAAGATATGAAAACAATAATAATTTATAATTTATCCAGGGGTCATGAGGGTGGGAGGAGGGGGAGGTAAGGAAAAATGAAGGGCTCAAATAGAAGGTAAATGTTTAGAAAATGATGGCAACATATGTACAGATATGCTTGATACAATTGATGTATGAATTGTTATGAAAGCTGTAAGAGCCCCCAATAAAATGATTTAAAAATTTAAAAAGTAAAAAAATGTTTAACAATATTTTGTGATTTCCATTACACAGTTCTTGCATTGCATATATCAGCTTAATATTTTCCTATTTTTTCTTGCTATTTAAGTGAAATTGGTATAATTTCAAATTCCATTTGAATGAGAATACAATGGATTTTTGTATATTATTTTTTATCCCTCAAGCTACCTATTCTAACTTTTTGCTTCTAGTAGTCATTCTGTAAATTTTTTAGAACATTTTTATTTGCAAATAAGTTATATAGCATACAATTCAATAGTTTAATTGTTCAATCATATAAAGGAGAATTGTACAATCATTACCGTATTCAATTTTAGAACAACTCCCCATCCATGGTTAAATTGCCTTTAAAATTAGTTGTGCAATCACAGTCAGTTCTACTACTCCCTCCCCCGTTACCTTCATTTCTCACTCCTGAAATCCCCTTTCCCTCCATGTCACCCACCCCTGCATCCTCAATCAAACTCTATATTAGTTATTATCACTGTGCATCCACTCCTGTGGGTCACGAACTGGGAAACACAACAGAAGCAATAAAAACCCAAATCAAAATAAGGTGCTAAGGATAAAATAATAATAATATGAAGACCAAAATGCTGGTTCTATAGGGAGGTCATCTGTATTAAGTTCGATTCTGCATATTCAAGATTATAATAGTCTCTACCTGACAACAAGGCTGTTGGAGATTCTTGCCTTTGGCTGGAGCGGATCTGGCAGTGGCTCAGTCTGACTAGATACTCTGCAGAGAGGTTTTGGGCTCTCACTGTCCTCCATAGCCACCTATAAATTGGCACTTCAAAATTTTAGCTCTGATACTTTTCTCTTCGCCATATTAAAAAATTTTAATTGTCTTCTTTCGATCACACAAGCTGGTGTGCTTCTTCTGTGTGGACTTAGTTGACTCCTTGCTTAGATGGCTGCTTGTTTGAACACGAGCTTTTAAGACCCAGACACTATTCAGATTGATAGCCGAGTACCATTTACTTTCTTCATCACTTTGCTGTAGCACACTTATCTTCAGTGATCCTTTCATGAAGGTTATTATCGAGCCGGACCATGTTATCAGAACTAATTATTCTTGAATTGGGACAAGAGTTAGTAGGAGCCCAGATTCCATCTGCTTGTCTATGGGGCTTGCAAGTCTCAGGTTTAATTTGGTGGTGGTAATTTGACAAAATCACAACCCTATAATATCAACTGCATCAATAGCAGCCATAAGCCAATCATCAATCAAGCAAACTGAATACATACACGCAAAAAGAAAAGGAAAAAGAAAGAAAAATGGATAACACAAAAAGCAAGCTATAAGTAGGAAAGCAAAAAACTCAAAGAAGTTACATTGTCAATTACCCCTCTGGGGTACAAGTCCATTGCACTATTAAAAAAAATCATTTTATTGGGGGCTCGTACAGCTCTTATTAAATCCATACATCCATCCATTGTGTCAAGTACATTTGTATATATGTTGCTATCATCATTTTTAAAACATTTTCTTTCTACTTGAGCTCTTCATTTTTCCCCTCCCTGCGTCCCTTCCTCATAAACCCTTGATAGTTTATAAATTATTGTTTTTTCATGTCTTACACTGACTGAAGTCTCCCATCACTCACTTTTCTGGTCTTTGTCCCCCTGGGAGGGGGTTATATGTAGATCATTGTGATCAGTTTTTCCCGATGATTTAGCACTTGAGACACTGTTGGTGTGAGGAGTCTATGAGGGAAGTTTCACCTTGAGCTGCAACCCATGGATTTTAGTCTTACACAGTTCAATCTCTCATTCGATTGGGCTCTTTTGACCCTAAGCATGGGGGTTGATGACAATGGGTGCCTTACTGGGCCCACTACCGCATGTGTAGATCCTTTTTCAACATATTCCAACCTGTCGAGTCATTGCAGGGTGGGCACTGAGGCACAACATGTATGGCGATCCTGTGTCCACTGGACATCCACCGAGCTGGGGGTTCTTCCCAAGGTCCAACAACTGCCACTTCCACAATCCTGGAGCAGCCACTCTGTGCTTCCTCTCACATCCAAATACCCCAGTCCCCAGTTCAAGGGTGCAGGCAGTTTCGAGGTAAGGTTCAATTCATTCAGCGGGGCTTCTATGTTATGTCCTTTTGGTATAACCCCTGTGTTGTGTCCTCCTGCCCGCCAGGTCATCCTGGTGCTTAATCTAAGGTATGGTTCACCGAAGGTTGGGAAGAAATGAATTAATAGTATCTAGCCAGATACCCAAAATCTGGCCCATTTTTCCTACACTCATGAGAGGTTCCCTACGCTCATTGTTTAGCATCCTTTTTTGCTATGCGGTTAGTTTCCCCCAATAACCCACTGTACTCACCAACAGAATTACCAAGTCTCCTCCAAAATGTAGGTGGACCCCTCTTGTGGTCCTGGCTTGACTTTTTTGGAAAGCTGCTCCTTCCATTCCTATGGGGGGCCCAATGACTTTCCCCAGTCTTGTGTCGATATTGTCTAGCCTCAAGTGGGTGGATGGTCATCTTCCAGTTCCCCCTTCTTGAAAGAGTGACCCCAGACAATGTGGTGTCTCCTTTTTCACATTGGCTTTTGTGAGGTGCACAAAAGGGAGATGATGTATGGTTCATGGCTGGTAGGTAGCCTTTTCTCCTTTTGTTTAGGAATTGGTTCCTAAGATTTGTTAAGTTGGTGTTTGTTTTTTGTTTTTTTAAAGAAAATTTTTATTTAAACATTTTATTAGGGGCTCATACAACTCTTATCACAATCCAT
>NW_022111319.1:917686-927642 GCF_000313985.2 Echinops telfairi
TGTTGCTTCTGAGTTTGATGGCCGCTTGATTACCTTCAAGCCTTTAAGACCCCAGACGCTATACTTTTTGATAGCCGGGCACCATCAGCTTTCATATAGTAATGTTTTCATACAATACTTCTTCATGTGTGATTGACTTACTTCATTCAGCAATATGGCTTCCAGGTGCTTCCTTGTCATGGGTGTTTCATGCTTTCATCGCTGTTTTTTAGGGATGCATAGTATTCCATTGTGTGTCTGTACATAGTTTCTTTATCGATTCTTCCAGTTTCTCACTATTGTGAATTGTGCTGCTATGAACATGGGAAAGAACATCCCCACTCGTGTTGTGTTTCTGATTTCTTTAGGGAATATGCCTAATTGTGGTATTGCTTAATCATAGGGATTTCAATTTCTAGTTGCTTTAAGTATGGCCATATCATTTTCCCCAGTGGCTGTACACATTTACAAGTCCATCAGTAGTGTAAACGAGTTCCATTCTCTCCACATCCTCTCCAGCATTTGTTGTTTTCTATTTTTTTATTTTGGCTAGCATTGTAGGTGTAAAGTTGTATTGCATTATGGTTTTAATTTGCCTCTCCCTGGTGGCTAGTGATCATGAGCATTTTTTCATATGTTAGACATTTGTACTTCATTTTTGGTGAACTGACTGTTCATGTCTTTTTCCCATTTCTTAATTGGGTCTCTTGCTATTTTATTGTAGAGTTCTGTCTGATGTGTTGTTAAAAATTTTCCCCCCAATCTGTCAGCTCTCCTGATGAAGTAAGTCTTTTGATGTGCATAAGTGATGTAATTTCAGCATATCCAAATCATTTATCTTGTCTTCTTCTGTGTGTGCCCCTTAGATTATACTTGGTAGCCTATGTATGCCCTGTTATAGGGCCTTAAGCTTGTTCCAGCCTTCTCATTGATGATCCCAAGAGCTTTGGGGTTTACATTTAGGTTTTTAACCCATCTTGAGTTCATGTTTGTGTATGGGGAGAGGTATGGGTCTTGTTTCACTCTTTTACACATGGAAATCCAGTTTGTCCAACACCATTTTTTGAAGAGACTGTCTTTCTCCCATTTGCTATTTCTAGGTCCTTTGTCAAAGATTAGATGTTTGTAGGCTGATGCATTTATGTTTGGGTTGTCTGTTCTGATCCATTGGTCCACGTTTCTCTTGTTGTTCCCAGTACCAGGGTGTTTCAACTACTGTGGTTATGTAGTAGGTTTTTAGGTCAGGCAGTGCTAGGCCTCCTGCTTGGTTCTTCTTTTTTAAGAAGCTCTTTGTTTATCCTTGATCTTTTGCCTGCCCATATGAAATTGGTAATTTGTTTTCCCATTTCTTTAAATAATTTATTTTGGATTGTAATTGGAATTGCATTTTGTCTATAGATTGCTTCATGCAGTGTTGTCATTTTAATGATCTTAAGTTTACCTATCCATGAGCATAGGATAATCTTCCATTAATACAGGTCCTTTTTAGTTTCTTGTAATGATCTGTTGTTTTGTAAATTCTTTTGGCATTTTCTGTAAAGACAGCCAAGTTGTCTGTTAATAAAGACTTCTACTTCTTCATTTTCATTATGGAGGATAAGTGGCTTTACATAAAGTCAACTGATTTACTCTCATGTCAGCTACAAGACTAATATTTGACCAAACAACTGGACACCATAGCCTAGCCAAGGTGACACATAAATTTTATCTTTACAGTCCAGGCATTGTCAACCTGCCACCCATACACATTAGTAACTCTGTCAGAATTAAGTTTCAACATTGTATTGGCTTAATCAGAGTATGATAGTATTAAGAGATGCCTTATAGGACGTCCTATACTCCAGACATACTCATATTGTTCTATTTTACCTCCATTGTGTAATAATAGTCTAATTTGTCCTTGGTAATAAAGAGTCGTAATACCAAGAGATATAGTAGCTCTTTTATATGCCTGTTCATTCAGAAGCACAAGGAACTCAAAGTGGCCAGGTTGCATTCTTAACTTATATTCAATGTTATCAATGACTCATTTTGGCAGAATTTCTCCTTTTGGAATTAAGACGTTTATATCAATGAAACATTGTGTCATGGGGTCAGAGAGTAAACAGTTTGTAAGTAGATCACTAGCAAATCGTACTTTTCTGCCCCTTGATCCTGAACTTGTGAATCCTGGTGGTTATGGGAGGAAGAAGCACCATAATTTAGATGCTGATTTAAAATACATACAGCCTACTGGAGAGAATTACCATCTAGGTGACATAGTAATTCAGTTTGCAAAAGGCCTTTCCACCATTTTATCAAGCCAGCTGCTTTAGGATGTTAGTGATCAAGTTAAAATCAGTGAATTCTATGAAGAATCATGGACCCACTGACATACTTCATTTAATGTGAAGTGTTTACCATGATCTGAGGCAATGTGTTGTGTGGAAAAAAATAATGATTAAAACGTTCTGTAAGTTCATGGACAGTAGTTTTGGCAGAACCATTAAATATACAGAAAGCAAATCTGTATCTAGTGTGCCTGTTCCAGTAAAAGCAAAGCATAACCCCTTCTCTGATGAAAGTAGTCCAATGTAATCAACCTGTTGCTGGCTGATCACTTCAGGGACTAGTAGCAAATTGAGGACTCAGTGTTGGTCTCTTTTACTGGTTAATTGGATACTCAGCAGTTGCTGTAGTCAGATAAGCCATGGTGAGTGGAAGTTCACATTGTTGAGCCTATGCATGACTTCTCTCTCTCCTGTCATGACCCTTTTGCTCATGAGTTCATTGGGCATGGCCAGGAATGGCCATCCTATTTACTCGATTGATAAAATCATACTCTGCTGAGGACACCCCTTGGTAAGCCTTTTCATGGACATAAATAGCTACATCCCTCTCCCCTAATTTAGAGAGGTATAGTTTCCTAGGTCTTGTAAGGACTTTTTCAACCAAGTTCATTTAAGACCTTGAATATCCAACCAAAGAACTGGCCACGTTTATATATGACTAATACCACTAACTATTTCTCCTGAAATCAGCAACTAGAAACTGTTAAAAGTTCTTCCCACTATGAGGGCTTCCCTTCACCACTGTACTTCAGGGAAGTTCTAAAAAGAAGCTACAGTGCTATTAACTGTTCATTTTCAAATGGGGCCTGCATATCACAGAGAACCATCCGTAAACATAATCTATGTAACTATCCACAAGACCATAAATGCAGATGTGGAGAGATAAGCTAGCAGGAGTGGTGATGATGGGGACTTGGGACACTTCCTCATGTAACTTATGTATATAGTTACATATATACATATTATGTATATAGTTACATATATACACATACATATATACACACACACACATATATATATCTCCCTTTAATTTGATGATGGGGCACTGCTGTGCACATACATAACATTATAGATGGTACACCACCCAGTGGTACATGATGGGTACCTTAGTTTACATGGTAATTTACTGACCCTTGCTTACGTATTTAATTTTTACTAAGGGCTTATAGCAAAATAAGGGCTGTTTTCAAAGGATGCCATGGCATTGCTCCAAGGTCCTAAGGGTCTGCACTGTGATTTATAGAGGTCAGCCCAAGACTCCAAAGAATGTCTTATCTACTACTGCTATTTCAGTCACTATTGAATTTTCTAGATCATAGGGCCCTAAAATGAAAGTACAACTTGCATGGCAGCCTAGACCTGTTGTAGAACCTGTTCTTGTTCTAGATTCAACTCAAATCCCTCAGAAGTACACCCAAAGAAGTATGTTGCCTCTAAAATTTGAAATGACCTCTTGGGCATTATGTCTCCTTTTTAGTTGTATAAGAGGCCAGAATCAAGAACCCTTTCTGCATCTTAGAAGGGCTAACTCAACATACCCTAAATCTATTTATGCCTGGAAATTAAGTTTGACTGAGGTGGAAGACCCCTAAATTTTTGCCAGGTTTATTTGCCACCCTGTAGCATGCAAATATCTTATCAGTAAGTCTACAGGAATTGCTATTCTTGCTTACTAAATCTAAACAACACGATTTTGTGAATGTTAATAACAGTGTGATATCTTGTGGAAGGAAAGACAAGGTCACTTCAGACTAAATTATGACAGAGGATTGGAAAGTCATCTATTCTTGTGGTCTAACAATAAAAGGGTATTTCTGGGTCTTGCCAGCTGAAGGCAAAGTGATTCTAGTGCTCTTTGCTAACAGAAATCTAGAGAAAAATCATTGGTTATGCCAGTA
Organism: Echinops telfairi; assembly: GCF_000313985.2. Lineage (NCBI taxonomy): Eukaryota > Metazoa > Chordata > Mammalia > Afrosoricida > Tenrecidae > Echinops > Echinops telfairi. The sequence continues at coordinate 921,894 of NW_022111319.1, forward strand.
GCTATGTACCAGGTACCAGGAAATGTGTTAATTTGTTCAGTCAATGAAACTACATATGAAACAATAGCTGCTATTGGAATTACCACCTGGTTTAGTTTATGAAAATCCACTGTCACTCTACAAGATAAAATCTGTTTTCTACACAGAAAAATAGACAAGTTAAATGGGGAATTACCACCCCTGCATCCTTCAAGTCTATAGAGATGGCATTAATCTGCAATTCCTCCAGGAATTCAGGATTGCTTTTGGGTATTTTTTGTATTAGAAGCACCTCTAGTGGCTTTCACGTGATCTTTGCTACCATAATAGCCTTCACTCATTATGCCAGTATGGGGATTCTGCTGGTTACTGAGTATATGTATTTAATTATGTATTATGGAGCTGAGGAAATCATTATGGGATGGATTTAGGGAATCACTTGATCCATTGTCAGAGGACCTGAGCCCAAACTCTGTTGATAGCCCGATGTGGGCAATTTGCGTCTTCTTTCTTACAGTTATGTTTATTATTTTCAAAAAATCACCTTTAATTTTATTAGTGTATTGATGTTTTCCTATTCTTAATTTGAATTTCACTTGATTTTTTTGGTTTTGGTTTCTCAAAATAGATGCCAAAGTTACTGATTAGAGAACTCTCTTTTCTGATGTAGATGTTCAATGTTATAAAATTTCCCTGTGATTAGTGTTTTTGCCCTGTGAGTAGTGTTTTTGTATCATTCATATATAAATATATTTTTAATTAGTGTTGGCAGAATGTCTTTTTTCATAATTGCAATTGAACCCTTTTTGTGCTTTTATTTATTTTTTTAGGGAAAAATTTTCATTTCTTATACAAGGGGGTACCCCCCAAAACTGGAATTTTTTTCCCAAAACTGTATTTAAATTTTTTTTACAAAAGAACCTTATCACCTTCACAGTACTCTCCATTACACTTAATGCATTTGTCAAATCTGTCAAATGAGTTCCCCACCTGCCACAAAAAAAGGCCGTTTTTGTCACACACCGTGACACAGTCTTTTCAAAACCTTTAAATCGAAAGTTTCATTGACAGTCTGACCTGGTAGAATGAACTTCAAATGCACTACAAGTTCATATTTTCGTCTGGGAAGTTAACAGATGTCTAGAATGAGGTTTTTTATCAATCAACATTTCATCTTTTTTGAAATGATAAAACCACTTGTACATCCGAGTTTTTCCCATAGCACTGCCCTTGTAAGATGTGCTCAACATCACAACAGTTTCTGAGACATTTTTTTCTGAGGGGAAACAAAATTCGCAGCCACATGCCATTCTCTTAAATCTGCCATCACAAAAAACAAGGTTTGAGTGAAACTGCTTTTACGTAAATATTCACTGTGACGAGAGAGAACCTTCCCAGGTGATGCCACTGGGTGCACTAATTCAGAGCAAATTGGTAGGTGCTTGCCCAGTGGGAAAAATATGTATTACAAAAGCTCTGCCCAGTGGAGCTTTTTTTCTGTTTATTTTTTTTGTGTGTGGGGTACCCCCTCATATAACCATGTTTCATGTACACAGACAATGCTGATATATACAACTTAAACACAAATACAATTTATATATAAAATAGAATTGAGGTGGCAGGATGGGAAGAGGAACTGATACCAAGGGCTCAATGGAAAGTAAATGTTAAGAAAATAATGATGGCAACATATTTACTAATATGTTTGATACAATTGATGTATGGATGGTTATAAGAGCTGAAAGAGCCCCCAATAAAATGATCTTTTAATAAAATAAAAAAATAGAAATGTGACTTGAACTTATTGTAACTAACTTACTGTACAGTTTGTAATTCTAGCCAATATGTTATTGATATTATTAATGATTTAAATTAGACAACAAAATAAGTTTAAAAACACGAGGATATCTTTTATGTTCTACCATTCTAAGAGCCAGGGAAAATTAAAATGGAAAACCAATGTATTCATTAAAAACTGGACAGACATTGGGGATATTATAATGTAAATTCTACTCATTATTTAATACCCAGCCTGTGGGAAAGAGAAGATTTTTCTTAGCATAAGTGCTTAGGGGAAAGAGAGATTTAATATAGATTAAAAAGTAAATAAATACAAGTTCCCATCCCAAAACAACCTACTCAGAAAAATGATAATTATAAAATATGCTAAAGATGAATTAGCAACTCCTCACCCCAAAACATAGCTTTAAATTTCTTGCAAAAAATGTCTCTTCTTTTTCCAGAAAATAGACAGCTTATCAAATGGATTCAGCTTGTTGAATACGCATGTAGATATAGACCACCCTTAATTATTCCTACACTTTAACAGAATCTAAACAAATGAAGAATGCTATCATATTTCAGACTCTGAAGAAAGGAATCAGCTGTCTACTTTGGAGGAAGTAGCTGCTGAAAAAGTTCTGCATAGAATCGAAACATTGTCAGATACCGAAAGCCTGATGAATGGAAGCAAATCATTGTCAGAGATAGTGCCAGAAGATGAGCTGCTCAGGTTGGAAGGCATTTGAAATATGACTGAGGAGGAGCTGACTTTTCAAAGCAGAGTTGAGCATGATGAGGAGCACGGAGTAAAGCCTGTTGGAATAAAGCCTTTAAGACCTTCATTTGATGATGGACACAACTCAAAATGGGAATAAACAGCTGCAAACACTAATGAATAATAAAAACGTAGAATGTATGAAGTCTGTAACCAGGAAAATTGGAAGTGGTGAAAAATGGAACGGAACACATGGAGATTGATATTCTTGGTGTTAATGAGCTGAAATGGACTGATATTAGGTATTTTGAATCAAAATGTAAGAATTACTATGCTGGGAATGATACAATCAAGAGGAATAGGGTTGCATTCATCATCAAAAAGGACATTTTAAAGTCTACCTTGAAGTACAATGCTGTCTATGATAGGATTATGTCAATCTTCCTTCAAGGAAATGCAATCAATACTACTATATATACACCAACTACTAACATCTTCACTTAGAAATTGACCAAACATACAATCAAGATGTGTTAATTTTCATTGGTAATTGAAATGCAAAGGTTACAAACAGAGGAAACAACAGTAGTTGAAGATATGGTCTTGGTGATAGAAATTAAAGTGAACATCACATGATACGAGTTTTACAAAATCATTGACTTGTTCATAGAAAATACTTTTTTTCAACAACACGAAAGGTATATATATGAACTTCTCCAGATGGAATACACAGAAATCAATTTGACTACATCTGTATGAAGAGACGATGGAGAAGCTCAATATCAGGATCTAAAATCAGACCAGGGACTGACTGAAACAAATAATCAGTCACCCATATGGAAGTTCAGGTTGAATCTAAAGAAAAATTTTAAATAGTCCACTAGAGCCAAAATACGACCTTGAGTCTTTTGTTGTTGTTGTTAGGTGCCATCAAGTTAGTTCCAATTCATAGGATCCTATGCATTACAGAACATAATACTGTCTGGTTCTGTATCATCTTCCCAATTATTTCTATACTCAGCCCATTGTTGGAACCACTCTATCAATCAATCTTGTTGAAGGCCTTGTTTTATGCTGAACTTCTCCTTTACCAAGGTGATGTCCTTCTCCAGGGACTGGTCTCTCCTAACAACATGTTCAAAGTATGTAAAACAAAGTCTTGCCATTCTTGGGCCATATTTCTTCTAAGTGAGATTTGTTTGTCCTTTTAGTAGTCCATGGTACTTCCAGTTTTCTTATCCAGCACCACAATTCACACACATCAGTTCTTCTCTGGTCTTGCTTATTCATTGTCCAACTTTCATGGGCATATGAGGGAATTGAAAATACCATGGTTTGGGTCATATGCACCTTAGTTCTCAAAATAACATCCTTGATTTTTAGTACTCTAAAGAGGTCTTGTGCAGCAGACATGAATTTTGAGAGCATCTCAAAAACAGAATGCATTAAACACTTAAGGACAGAATACCCGATGAGCAGTGGAAGGATATCAGGAACATCATTCGCAAATGCAATGTCATTAAAAAGACAAGAAAGAAAGAAAAGATCAAAGTAGATGTCAAAAGTTACTCTGAAACTTGCTCATACTCATAGAGGAACTAAGGCGCCTGGAAGAAATGATGAAATCGAAGTGGTGAGCAGAAAATTTCAAAGGGCAGCTTGAGAAAACAAAACCAAATAGTAAATGAAATGTACAGTGCTCTCGAGTTCGAAAATAAAAAGGAATATCATGCTCAGCATATCTTAAACTGATAGCACTCAAGACAAAATGCTAGCCTGAATTTGCAATAGTGAAAGATTTATAGGCAAGATATTTAACAATGCAGGGGCCTCAAAAGAAGATGGAAAGAATACACAGTCATCATACCAAAAAGAACTAGTCAACATTCAAGCATTGACGTGTTTATGAACTAATGATATTGAAGGAAGCAATTCAAGCTACATTGAAAGCATTCGCCAGAAACAGCTCTTGGAATTGATGGAATATCAATAGAAATGTTTCAGTAAGCTGAAGAAGCACTTATTCATGTATACCAGGAAATTTGCATGACCACTACTTGGCCAAGTGACCGGAAGAAGTCTATATTTGTACCCTTTCCGATGGAAGATAAAATTATAGAATAATATCATTGATATCACTTGCAAGTAAAGTTTTACTGAAATCTTCCAACAATGGTTTCAGCAGTACATTGACAGGTGACTGAAAGAGGTTCAGACTGGATTCAGAAGAGGATTTTGAACAACAGATATCATTACTGATGTCAGGTGAATGTTGGCTCAAAGCAGAGAATACCAGAAAAATGTTTTACTGCCTGTGAAATGGTATTTGACGGTGTGAACCATAATGAATTATGGATATCCTTAAGAACAATAGGAATTCTAAAACACTTCATTGTGCTCTGCAGAACTTGTAAATGGATTATGAGGCAGTTGTGGAAACAAAACAAGGGAATACTTCATGGTTTAAAATCAGGAAAGGTGTGCATCAGGGTTGTACCTTCGCACTACATTTGTTCAATCTGTATCTTGAGCAAATCAGAGAAATTGACTTCTATGAAGATTTTGGCAATCAGGATTGGAGTAAGTTGGTTAATAAGCTGCGATACGCAGATGACACAACCTTGCTTGCTGAAAATCAAGACAATTTAAATCACTTGCTGATGACGTTAAAGAGTTTCAGCCTTCAGTATGAATTATAACTCAGTGTTAAGAAGACCCAAATTCTCACAACTGTACCAATAAGTAACATCATGATAAACGGAGAAAAGGTTGAAGTTGTCCAGGATTTTCTTGCTTGAATCAACAATCAATGCTCAGGGAAGCAGCAGTTAAGAGATCAAAAGAGAGCAGATGGTGTGGAAATAGAGTCTCTTGCTTAGAGCTCTCCTTGTGTGACTCAGAAAGCAACTGGTAAGGAGGCCAAGTCTGGGAACTTAGACACAGGGCCTAGATTCAAGGCACTGTTGGGATTTTGTTCAGATCTCCCACTCCAATTCTCATCCATGGAGAACACAGAGGAGCCCTGCTGAGGTCTCCCTCCCAACTCTGCAGGTGAACTGCCCTCTCCAAATCCCTCTCTGGTTACAGCAGGCTCCCCATCCCCCTACTAAAGTAGGCCAATCCAGGGAATTTATAAGCAGGACTCAGGCTCAGGGCATTGGTGGATTGGTTCTGACTTCCCATACAGTTTCTTGCCCATTGGGAATGCAGCAGAACCCTTCTGAGGTTGCCCTTTCCCTGCACCAACAAACTATCCTCTCTGGTTGTGGCAGG
>NW_022111319.1:927742-954503 GCF_000313985.2 Echinops telfairi
CCCCCCCCCACTACCAAAAGCATGCCAATCCAGGGAATTTAGAGGTGGGAGCCAGACTCAGAGCACTGTGGGATTGTGTCCCCAGGGCATGGCCTTACTCTCCAGGCAGATAACCCCAGCTATCTAGAGATGGATCCAGCTCCATTGAGACAAAAATGCATCTTAAACCAGCAGTGGGCTCCAAGTGGTTGTTAGATTTGTTCCTACTTTCTTTTGAGAAAAAACAAAACCACAAAGCTCATTGTCCCCCACCAGAGGAACTTGGCATTTCTGTGTTTCTCAGTGGTATCCATCCTCCCTGGCTACGCAGCGGCCAGATATTGGGACCATTCCTTGAGTCTCTTCTCCCCTTGGGCATCCACTGTACTAGCCTATTTCCACCCTGGGACCACAAACAAGGAGTGGATAGTTCTCAGTTGTGTAGAAATCCGTAATAAAGGAGCCATCTGTTATAAATATAATAACTGAAGGGCTGCACTCTCTCTACACTGTATATAAGATTGATAAGTGACTGTGGTAGATTTCATATACCCCCCATTTACCCCAATCACCATAACCTCTAGAACAGGAGTGCTCACACTTTTTCAGCATCCAAGCTACTTATAAAATGATCAAGTCAGAATGATCTACCAACTACAAAAATGCAAAGCATAGATTTTTATTTATTGAGTTGTTACATTTATTCATAAATGCATTGAGAATTTTTTTTATATGTGCAGTGTATGTTTATGTACCTTGCATTACCACGAGTCCATATTGCACAACAGGATACAATTAACCATGTACATTTTTTGTTACCCGAGTTTACCCTGATCACTTGCACTGAATGGAATGAGCCAGGGATGCATAGTCAGGACAGGAACTGCTGACAGCCAGCCTCAAGCACACTTCCAAATGATCATCAGTCATGGTGGAACGGTACTTGGACTTAATGATCTTTATGTGGGAAAAGGCTGACTCACATAAATAAGTAGAGCTGAATAATGCAGTCAAAGAGGTAGCACATTTTCTCATGTTTGGGTACTTTCCCTCTGCCAGTAAGTTCCAGAACTAACTGTTCATGCGCCTTGGACTTCAGCTGAATGTCGGCTTGTAGTGTAAAAATCTCCCATTCCATATGAAAGTGATACGTTTTTGTCTTCTTACTTGGTCCAGCTCCCCCACTCATTTTAATACCCTTTCTTATGTTTAAGAGAAAAAAACAAAGTCTAAAATTTGGCGGTAACTTAGCTTGTCACTTTTGCTGCACTTAGCGCAGTTATTTGCACATGTGTTTGACACCTAAGATTGCTTCTGATTGGCTGCACTGTATATCAGTTAAGTGACGGGATTGATGATAGCCTTTTGTCTATTTTTTTAATGCCATGTGATCTATCCACACTACATTTGCGATCAACTAGTAGATCGCGATCGATGTATTGAGCACCCCTGCTCTAGACCTTGCTTCCTCCACCTCAGTAACACATACTCTCCTTTAACTTACCAAGTAAAATCATGTCCCCCTAACCTTCTTGTCCAACACATTAAAAATTGCTACACTTAACAGGAAGGCTTCCTTTGATTAATACCACTACTTATTCCTGAGCACCTATATCTTCTTCCTCCTACTCACCCAACTAATATGCCCTCTTCATCTTCACACAATAATTTGTAGCACCCATCTGATCATCCCCTAACCTAAAGAATCCCCCTAACCTTTACAAATACCAGAAGTACAGGCAGCACCTTTAGCTTGAACATGATGCAGCAAAAACAAAAGTTAACACCAGCAGGTACCAGCAAAAATCAGAGAAAGAAAAGTCAATTACTGAAGATTACCCAAACCCAGTGGATTACACAGAAGAAGTCCTTGAATTGTCAAAGAATACAAGAGAATGATACTTAGGGCCGTACAAGAAATCAAGGGATTAATCCTGAAAACAGGTGAAACAAATGGAGATACTAGGATCCTCATACCCAAGGAAAATCCAGGAGTTAAGGAATGACGTAGCAGAAATTAAGAGCAAGGTGTCAAATATTTAGTAACAGCCTAAATTCCCATCAATAGGAGAGTGGCTAAAAAAATTTAGATGGTGCCCAGCTATTTTATCTAAAATAGCATCTAGGGTCTTAAAGGCTTTTCTCCAAGCATGTAACCATTTAAGTGAGATGTCAACTAAGTCCACAAGGAAGAAGCACACCATCACCAATCACCGAAGGATTGTAATCCCTATAAAATGAAATTTGAAGGAGGGATTAGTATCAGAGCCTAAATTGTGAGAATCCAGTGTGCAGAAGGCAATGGAGGCTAGTGGAGGCCCAAGATTCATTTGTGGAATTACATAGGAAATAAGCTTCCGGAGATCTCCTCCTCTTTAAAATTGAGGATGGGAGGAAGGTGGTCACTACTCAGAGCGCTTGGGAGAGATGAGTATAGAAGATCAAAGGGATAAATCTGACTTGAACAATTAAAACTTTGTCAGTAGATGCCCCTTTGAGGCGGGCTGGACTTCATCTGGTTTCTAAAATTTTTTGTGTTTTGTGCTTGCACTGTTTTGTTTTGTTTTTGTTTGTTCATATTAGAGTGTAAACTAGATGGATTGACACAGTGAATGCAACAATGAACTCAGGCATAGGAACAATCAAAGGATGGTGCAGGATCATGTGGTATTTCCTTCTGTCATGCATAGCGTTATGGGTCAGAACAGACTTAATAACACCTAACAACAATAAGAACAACATAGTGTAAATATTTTCAATTATATTAGGTAGTGTGTTTATGCCTTATATTAGGGTCTTTAAGTTTGTTCTGATATTTTCATTAATGATCTTAATAATTCTGTGGTTTATATTTAGGTCTTTGATTCATCTTCATTTTATTTTGAATATGGTGTGTAGAATGTGTCTTGTTATATTGTTTGGCAGGTGAAGATCAAGTTTTTCCAGCACCATTTATTGGAAAGGTGATCTCTTGCTCATTTAATGTGTTTTAGTTCTTTACCAAATGTAGATATCTATAGGGAGTTTGTTCTATTTCTGGGTTTTCAGTTCTAATCCATTGGTTTTCATATCTATCATTGTACCAGTCCAGTACAGGATGCTTTGATTACCATGGCTATATAGTAGATTTTAAGGTCTGGGAGTGAAAGACCTACTATTTCATTTTCCAATAATGTTTTATTTATCCATGGTTTCTTTTCTCGTTCATATAAAGTTGGTGATTATTATTTTTTCATTTCTTTGAGGATTTGTGGTAGGATATGGCTAGAAATTGCATTGAATTTTTAATGTAATTTTGGCAATATTGATATTCTCACAATATTTAGTCTGCCTGTCTAAAAACATGATAATTTGTTTCATTTTTTTAAGTTACTTTTGGTTTCTTGAATGAGCTTTTGTAGTTTTGTTTGTGTGAGTCTTTTGTTTCTCTGGTAAGATTTATTACTAAATATTTTATCTTTTGTAGTTATTGTTAAAAGGTATTGTTCTTTTAACATCTTTTTCAGTATCATCTTTAACATACAAGAATTCAGCTTATTTCTGCATGTTGATCTTATAGCCTGTTAGGCCGCCAAACTTTTTAATTAGTTTCAGCAGTTGTTTAATTGAATCTTTGAAATTTTCTATACATAGGATTTTGTCATTTGCAAAATAGATTTTTATTTCTTTTGCACCTATTGGATACCTTTGATTTCTTTTTGATAGCTTATGGCTCTAGATAAAATTTATAGACTATATTAAATAAAAGTGGTGATATAGGGGAACCTTGTCTGATTTCCCTTTTAAGAGGAAATGATTTCAATGTCTTTCCATCACGTGAGATGCAGGCTATTGGTATGGCATAAATAGTTTTATTATATTGAGAAATTTCCCTTCTAAGCCTATTTTGTTGAGTGTTTTTATCAGGAATGCATGTTGAATTTTATCAAATGCATTTTTCTGCATTGATGGATATGATTATCTTTAATTTGTTTATGTGATGAAGTATGTTGATTTTTTCTAATATTAAATCTTTATTGCATATTTGGTATGCATCCCACTTGATATATTTTTTAAAATGTTTTGTTGGCTAGTATTTTATTGAAGATAAAATTATTCATTAGAGATATTGGTCTATAATTTTCAATTCTGATGATATCTTGGTGTGGTTTAGGTATCAGAGTTATAGTTGCTTCAAACAATGAGTTTGGTAGTATATTGTCTATTTTTATTTTTTAAATTTTTTTTAACTTATTGTCTATTTTTATATTGTGGAATAGTTTATATAAAATTGGTATTAAGTCTTCCCGAAATATTTGATAGAATTCTGTGTTGAAATCATCTGGATCTTGACTTTTTGACATTTGGATTTTTTTTGTGACTACATATATTTCTACTTGTGTTATAACTTTGTTTTCTACATTATTCTGTGATAATGGGTCAACAATGCATTTCTAGAAATTTATTCTAGATTTTCTAATTTGGTGGAATATATATTTTATGATATGTGATTATATATTTTCTTGTTTTTTCTGTTCTAGTATATTCCATTTTGTTTCTTATTCATAGAGTTTGTTTTTCTCATTTTTTTCCTTTGTTAGGTTTGCAAGTAGTTAACCAATTTTGTTAATACTTCCAAAGCACCAACTTCTTGTCTTATTGATTTTTTCTATAGTTTAAAATTTTTTTCTGATTCACTTACTTCTGCCCCATTTCTTTTATTCTACTATGTGATGGTTTGTTTTGCTGCATTTCCCCAATTGTTTTAATTGATGTATATAGAAATGAAAAGATAAATAGATCATAATAAAATAATATTTTTTTCACTTTCAACTATATCACTTTCAAATATATCACTTTCAACTAAAAATTGATCCATTAGAAAGAAAATCAACAGATACAAAAATATTAAATATAATTTATCAATGTGATCTCATATATATATTTAGAATACTTCACCTGAAAAACATTGATTTCACTTTCTACTCTATTGGTCATAGAAGCTATTCTAGAATAGATCATATTTGAGGCCATACAACAAGCATCATTAAGTTTTAAAACTTTCTTTAATTTCTTGGTATTTCCATGTGCTGCTTCCTGTAAGCTGTTATATTTTTCTTCAATATCCAAGAATTCTTGCTCTTTTTTTCACGTTCTCCTTAAAGTTTTCCTGCTCTTTTCTACCTTTCTTCTTTCTTTTAACAAAGCATCAGCAATGGGTTAAGTTGTCTCTAGAAGGAATTCCTTCTTTTCTGTTTTTCTGCCTCAAGCAAGTACCAAGTTCCAAGGCTAAAACAGCTGCTTGTGAAAGGGATGGGAGAAGTCAGTTGCCTCCTCCAACTACAAAGGTTAAATCCATTCGGCATTTCTGCTCAGGTCAAGCAGAATTGTACAATTGCTACCTAAATCAGTTTCCAAACATTCTTTTTTTCCCCACCTGGACACCTTGGCATTGTCTCCCTACCCTTCCTTGTAAAGTGCCCCTCCATAAATTCACCAATCCTGGGTTTCATATACAGAAACACAGAAAAACATGTAACACAGTTTCATGAGAGTGACTTCCAAAGGCACAACACCTCTGAGATACACCCTGGTATGAACAAACAAAACAAAAAATACAGAAAATGTTGAAAACCAGATCAGGTCAGTTCAAGCCAGATTTATGCATTTGATGTTATATGTTCATCTCTCCAATGCACTCTGTTTAGTAACCACTTTCCTTTCATCCCACAATTGTGAATAGAGTGAGTTCTCTGGAGGCTTATTTAAAACAAAACAAAACAAAAGAAAAACACTGATCCAGGACTGGGTTTTAGGTTCCCACTAAATACTAGCTCCAACTTAAGAACAATTAGTTTTTACATCATGGTCCTGCTCAATACTTACCACCAGGAAGGGAACACAAAAGATATGGGTGCTATACCAAAATGTGGCAAAGAAATTAGATGGTGCCTGGTTAGCAGATAAAATAGTGTCTAGGGTTTTAAAGGCTTGTATCCAAACAAGAAAACAAGCAGCCATCTAAGTGAGATGTCAACTAAGTCCACATGGAGGAAGCACATCATCTTTAGTCACCGAAGGATTGTAAAACATATAATCTGAAGTCGAAGGAGGAATTAGTATCAGAGCTTAAATTGTGAGAATCTTGCTTGCAGAAGACTATGGATGACAGTGGGAGCCCAAGATTCATTTTGGGGTACTACATAGGTTTTTTCTTTTTAAAGAGGAGAATTTTACTTATGTTGACATTAGAAAGTGCTTTTCTGTTTGGTATTGACATTATCCAGAGCTTGAATTGGCTTTACTTGGGATAGATGCACTCACAGTTTAATTCTGTGGCGTTTCACTGCTCAGTCAGATCTCAATTCCGGTACAGAAAATAGGCTGGCTATACTTGAACTCAAATGGCGATACCTTTGAGAAAGACTGAGGAGAGGCTTTAATTCTTATAAGAGCTATAGAATTAGATGTGAAAGTCATCTGAATTCTTATTTTAATAAGATAACACTCCACAAAATTGAAGCAAGGAATTCAGAAAGAATTAAACTCTGAAGTAAAAATAAAGGACCCTCCTAGGTGCGGGACAGAAGAGGTATAAGAAACCTCCTAGTTGGCAGCAGGTTAATGCAAACAACACGGGGATAGTAGGAAGTCCAAAGGCCACCAAAGGATTTTAGTACTGAATGTTCAGCCCTTGTGTCCACAAAAAGTGGATGGACTTAACAGCAATGTCCACACATTCCCAAGACTCCTTGAGTTTGATGTCAATGGATTTGTCAGATGGAGCCAGGGAACTTGGGTCTTAGCAGTCAACAGGTTCTTTTGCCACCAAAAATTGCTTGGAATACACTCAAGCTCCGTGTCCTGAAGTCTCACACTGGAAACAGGTGAAGGGAGGCTTCTCTCTTGCCCCCGTGTTTCTGGGAGGAACTCCTCTATAACACTCATGCTGGATATGGCCATGCTTCCCACAGCCGTAACAGATCACTTGGTGGTAGGGCTGTGTTAGACAGGCAGAGTCTTCAAGCTGTGGAGACTTAGGGCTGATATTAGCTGCAATAGCAGCTTTGATCATTTTAATTTGGGGGTGTTCTTTCCTTTCCTTCTCTAGTCTCGGTTGCTGTACACTAAGGTTGCTGCTGTTACGAGCTCATCTTGATCAATCTGAGGTCCCATAACTTTACACTGCAGTTTCTTATGAATGTATGCAGGTAGACCAATTAATAAAATTAGTCTTTTGAAAAGCTTTTCTTCAGGTGTTTCTGGATACATATTGGTAAATCTCTGAATCTGAATGTCTTTCATTCCTTCTATGAGGCAGGTCTGAATGTAATCTTGGGTAACCCTCCACTTAGCTGGAATTTCACTTGAATTTTTACAGATTATACACAAACTAAACAAGACTACACACAAAAACAGAAGTGACTTTCTGTACATATTTAGCTTCCCTGAAGCCGTCTCACAGCTGCTGCTTAGAAACAACTTTGATAATAAGGTGTTCTCAGTGGTCAGTTCTGACACTATGCCTTGAAGAGGAGGTGCAGTTTGGGGAATGCTTTTTCTCAGCAGATTAGAGAGAAGCTTGTGCAACAAGATTTATGTATGTCTGGTTTGAACTGGGAAATGAATTTGGAGAAGGAATAAAGGAACTTGTAACTGGCTGTCATCATTAGTTGTGACTCCACTACACTCAGACTAGTCAATAAATTGGGGGGTGGCGGTATGTTCTTTTCTTGGGGGTTTCAGGATCAAGGTGGATATGCTTGAACATGGCATTAGTCAAGCAGGGTAGAAAGATGCCAGGGTTTCCATCTGGCCTTTGGGTGATCTAAGTTTTATATAATTCACTGCTTCAGGGGCATGCTTTTTCATTCTTGCTGCTAGGTAGGAAACCAAATGATCTCTTTGGGCTATAATGTCATGATTTTTTTTTATAATCTCAATCAATGAGAGCTCAGGAGATGGCATATCTGGCTACAGCGTATGTGCTAGGGTCTGATCATTGGCATTGGCTTTGGCTGCTCGCCAGATGAGATTTTTTTTCCCTCTAGTTAGTATAGAATTTAGGATGGTGTAGATGTCGTGCCAGGCTACGTTAAAGGAAGTAGTTAATGTAAGAGAATCTTTGAATTTGGAGGAATTTTCACTGAAGGAGCTTAGATGGCTTTCAATTTGGGAGAGATCAGAAAGGGTGACGGGAAGGTGGACTTTTGTTATACTTGAAGTTTGGGGGACCTCACAGAGGGGGGAAATGTAAATCTGTGTTTGGGATCTGATATATGGTTAAGGAGGTTCTTGGAATGAGCAGGAGGAGTGGTGTCAAGATGAGGAGGAGGAGGAGGAAGAGGATTCTAGAGCAGAGGGCTGCGATGAAAAATTGGATGAGAGCAGTGGGGTCAGGAGTATAGTCAGGAAAACCAGAATAGCAAGGGTGTTTTCATTAAGAAGGAATAAATTATAGGTTGGACAGGATTTACAAAGGGATGGGCAGAACCAGAGAAGAAGAAGGCTTGGGTATAGGGGACCTCTGACCATTTTTTCCATTTCCTTTGTGTAAATTATTGAGATCTCGGAGAATTTGGAAACCAAACATGTCAGATTCTGGCCATTGGGAGTCATTATCAAGAGCATATTGAGGCAAGGCCATGATTGAGAGAAAAAGAAGAATTTTGTATTTTAGATCAGTCAGAGCTAATTTTTTTGAATTGGGAAGGAAACAGTTAAGGACATGTTTGCTGTGGTCGAACTGGAGGTTGCTTAACTCTCAGTGAGGAGAGGAACCCAGGCAGCCTGGTGTCCAATGGAGGATCTCCAAAATTGGGGTGGGGTGGGGACTGTAGGAGGATTGAACCATGTTTGAGAAGGGTGTGGGTGAAGCGTATGGGTAAGTGTAGGTCTGAACCTGACCATCCTCTCACTAAATAAGAGGATGGAAAGCTAGAGGGAGTCTCTCCAAATTAGAGGGGCATCCCTGCTTCCCATGAGGAGAGGAAGTTGGAGCCTGTGCTGAAAGGTGGAGGAAATGTCACTAGGGACCGGTAGAGAAGGAATTTGGAAGGGACTGACTTATCCACAGAAAATAGTGGTTGAATATGATGGAAAAATGAGAGAGAGGGATAGAGACTTAGAAAAAAGTGGAGAGGAAGGGTTTGGCAATCTGTGTGGAAAGTGTACGTGAGTAAGTGTACGTACGTCCAGGGCTAATGATCATCTCACAGGGCATCTTGAGTGAGAGGATGGAAAACCAGAAGTAGAGTCTCCAATTTTGAGGGGCATCCTTGCTTCCAGAGAAGAGAGGAAGTCGGTGCGCAACTCTTGACAGAAGAGACTGCTTCCAAGGGCTCCAGAGATGGATTCCGGTGGGCCTTACTTACTGAACCACAAAAATCAGTGACTGATGTTGCATTCAGGATTGGAATGAAGAAATGGCCTCTCATTGCCAGAGTCTCTTGGAATGTAAAGGGAGAGTGAGTGAATGAGTAAATGAGAGAGAGAAACTTGGAAAAGGATGAAGAAGAGAAAGACTACTGGGTTTGGCTACCGCTGTGGAAAAAGACAGACTCAGACTTCAGAGAAATGACAGAGAATGCTCTGGCTGGACTCATTAATTACTGATGCCCAAGACCAGTGTGATGCCCAAGACCAGTGTGAGGAAAGGGAAAATGAGTTCAGAATACAGGAGTAAGCCCAGGCTGCTTCTGTAGCCGATTGCTTCCTGCTTAATAGGGATCCAAAGGGAAAAGAGAAGGGAGAGCGGGTTTCTAGCGCCATCCCTAGACTGAACTGAAGCTGGCCATGGGCACCAAATGTTAATATATATTTAATTGCAAAGACAGAGAGAGATTCAACAGTGAGAGATAGGTTTATTGGAGGAACCTTGAGAGGGGCCTCTGACCTGAGTCAAAAGACCCTCTCTGTACAGACTGACAGGGTTTTATAGGACTAATCAAGGGGATACATTTGTGGGTGTGGAGTTGGCTAATTCTGGGAATTACCGTTATCTGCAGGCGAGTGGCAGATTACTAAGCAAGATGTTTCTTCAGGTGGTTTCCTTGCCAACATAATAAATCACTGAAAATAATGTTTCTGTGGGTAGGGGTTTCTATGAGTCATTCTTTTTGATTAAGTAACTTGAATCTAGTTTTATCCTTTGAGGACATACTTTAAATTTGTATTAGACTGAAACAAGAGCGTTTGGCTGAGGGTTAATTTTGTCCTATAACTCAGTGTTTCCCAAAATTGCACCCTGAGAGGTCCTGGGACAATCCAGGGAAGCTGAAAAAGCAAATTTCTATACTATATCCTGTATTATAGGATTTTAATTGCCAGGGAGCCATTGAGTAATTCTTTTATTTTCTGAAAAGGGGTGTGGTAGTTAAATAATTTTGTGTCAACTTGACATGTAGGGTGGAGATTAGCCTGTAAATCAAGTCACAGCTTGATGGTGCTTCGTTGTGGATGTGACCTCCTCTTAAGGATGGTCCTGGGAGCCTCCCCCATTCTCTTTGCCTTCAGCTTCGTGCTGGTGAGCCACGTAGAGACCTGTGACAGCCCTGTGATGCTTCTCCCCACTATTTAATTCACAAAACTTTTCACCCACTGGCCTGTAATCTTCCTGCAGTTCGTATCATTGCTTGTGGATGCATGAGTATGAAGAGGGATTTATCGACTGATATCAGACTTATGAACTTGCACACTGGACTGGTCTGGGATGTTTTCCTCATATACTTCTTGATAAAAAGATCTCTTACACATATATGAGTGTTATTGGATTTGTTCTCTAGTCAACCTGGTCTAACACAAGGGGCTAGTGAGCCAAATACTTTTAGGATCCCACACACTAGCTGATGCAAAACCACTTTTTCTTCCCAAACAATTTTATTGGCACATAATTTACATGTCATATAATTCAACAGTTCAATATTTCAATCATATCAAAGGGCATTGTACAATCACCACTACATCAATTTTCGAGCACCCCCCACACACACACACACCATGGTTAAGTTGCCTTTAAAATGAGTTGTGCAATCACAGATCAGTTGTAGTGCTCCCCACCCTCTGCCTTCATTATTTACTCCAGAAATCCTCTTTCCCTCCCTATAACCCATTGTATCAGGTATTCTCAGTATGCATCCATTCCTCATGCTACACAGTTTGGAAACCCAACAGAACACAATAAAAAAATTGCACTAAGGTGGTAAGACTAAAATCATAATAGTATGAAGACAAAATTACAAATAATGAGTACGAAGGGAAAGACCCGCATCAAAATTCAACAAGCCAGGGAAGAAATTTCTGTCATGGAACAAGTGAGAAATACTTGCCCCCAGTGTAAATTCAGGTTGTGTCTGCAGGAGGGTCAATGGACCAAATATGGAGTTCGATCCAGCATAATCAAGGTTGCAGTGGTCTCTGATAGTAAGCCTGTTTGAGACTCTTGTCTTTCACTAGTATGGATCTGCCAGCAGCTCAGTCTGACTATGTAATCTGCAGATGGGTAACCTTCTACAGATTGGGTGTTCATAATTTTAGCTCTGATACTTTTCCCGTCACCATATTCAAATTTCATAATTGTCATCTTTGGTTCACACAAGCTGGTGTGCTGCTTCTGTGTGGACTTAAGTTGACTTGTTGGCTCATTGTTTAAATTTTCACAAACAGATTCTATTTAAGACCCCAGACACTATTCTGATTAATAGCTGAGCAGCATCTGCTTTCTTCACCACACTTTGCTGTAGCACTCTTATCTTCAGTGATCATTTTATGAAGATGAGTATTGAACAGGGTCATGATATAAGAACTAACTGTTCTTAGGTTAGAGATAAGATTTAGTGCAAGACTAAAACCCATTCCTGAATCTGCTTCTTCGTCTTCTTCTTCTTTTAATTTCTGGTAACTTGGGAGTTAATACATATGTCATATCATTCCATAGTTCAATCATGTCAAACATGATTGTACAGCTGTTTCCATAATCAGTCTCCAAACATATTTTTCCTTCTTGGACTTTTTGACTTCATCTCTTTCTTATTTCCCCCACCGCTCTCTATTGCCCTTCCCCCAAACCCTTGTTATATTTTCTTTCCCTGTAGGCTCACCGTCCCTGGGTTTGATTTCACGAAAAACAGAGATACTAGTAGCAGCTTCAATTGGGTGAGCCCCAATGGCTACTCAACCCTGAGATGCGCCCATATATAAACATGCAGAATCATAATGTAACTGAATGGCCTTCACAGGAGTACCTGAATAACACGTCTTAATATAGCATTGACGTAGTCAGACCTTGTTTATCTGCCAACCAACATTACACTACTCTTTGTACAGCTGTCTTCTGCTTCCTCGGACACTATGTGTTTTCTGGGCTTATGACCTCAGGTTACAAGTGTGTCTGAGGTAGAGTCCAGTTCACTCAGTGGGTTCCCATATGGGGTCTCACTGATGTAGTCTCTGGAGCCTGATATGCACAATGCAGACCCAGGATTCAGTGCCTCAATGTTCTATGGCACCTGGCCTGAGGTCCCAGGATACCCCCGATGCCTGACGTCAATTTTGCCTACCTGCTGCATGGCAATAAAGACCCTCCCCACCTAATGCTCCTAAGAGCATTGGTCTCTCATTCCCCCACCTGGGGATCAGGCCTCCCTCCCCTCCCCTCTACAGATATGCACCTATGTTCCCTCAAATGTGTCCGTTCCTTTTACCCTCTCCTGTTTTGCCCCTCCCCTCAGTAAGCCTCATCCCTCTCTCTCCAGGGGCCCTTACCCCAGATCCACATGACTACCACTTAGTATACAGCGTCCTCTCCTTCTCTCTAGTCCATTGATCCCAGCTCCAGTCAAGTGGCCTTCCCTGTACTTACCTGGACCAGATGGTGTGTGGTTCTTTGGCACCAGTCTTGCTCTGTACCAGGTTCTCTGGTCCCCAGCCAGAAGATTAGCTGGACTTTAAGCTTGAGTTTGTGGCCGTTCTGCTGCTTGGTGCTGCAACAGTGAACTCATACAGTATTTGTCCAATTGTGCTTGACTAACTTCACTCAGCATTATGTCTTCTAGATACCTCCACGAGATAAGGTGTTTCATGTCTTCATTACTGTATTTTAGGGATGCATAGTATTCCATTGTGTGTCTGAGGAAGATATATATAAAAAAAGATTTGTTTTCAAAGCTATGCATTTAATTTTTTTTACAAAACAACTTGATCACCTTCAAAGTACTCTGCATTACATCTAATACATTTGTCAAATTTGTGATTCTATTTTTGGAAGTATTTTAGAACTCCCCTGTTTGGATGGCTGACAGCACCTCCATCGTGTTTCTCTTCACATCTTCTATGTTGTCAAATGACTGTGCTCTCATGTCCCTCTGCATTCGCAGAAACAAAAAGAAGTTGCATGGAACGAAGTAGAGTGAGGTGTGTGCAGCAAGAGAGGCATGCTGGGTTTTGCCCAAAGCTGGTATACTGAGATGGCTGTGTGAGCAGGAGCATTGGTGGCAAAACCAGTCCCCCGTCTGCCACATATCAGGCCTTTTTTGTTGCACACTCTGACACTATCTTTTCAGAACCTCTAAATAGAAAGTTTGATTAACAGTCTGACCTGGTGGAATGAACTCCAAATGCACTATGATTTGACATTTTTGTGCAATCCGGAAGCTGTCAGATGTCCGGAATGAGGTTTGTCATCAATCAACATTTCTCCTTTGTTGAAATGAAAAAATCACTCCCATTGCACTGTCCTTGTAAGCTGTGTTTAACATTATAACAGTTTCAGTAGTAGTTTTCCCAAGCAGGAAACACAATTTCACAGCCGCATACTATTCTGTTAAACCAGCCATAAGAAAAAATGAAGTTTAAGCGAAACTGTTTTTACAAAAAAATTCACTGTGACCAGAGAGAACCTTCCCAGGCTATGCCACTGGGTGCACTGATTCAGAGCGAGTTGCTAGATGCTCACCTAGTGGGAAAAATGTGTACTATGAAAGCTCCACTCCTCCCAGAGCAATTCTTTTTTGTGTTTTTTTGGTGGGGGGGGAGGGTGGGGAGGGTACCTACTTTTATATACCAGTTTTTAAAAAAATCCAGTTTTATATTGAAGAGAATTTAAGCTGTTTGCAGCTTCATGCTATTGTGAACTGTGCTGTGATGAATATGGGGGAACAAATGTCTGTGATCTGTTTCTTATTTCGTTTTCGTTTATGTCCAGTAATGATATTGCTGGATCATATGGTAGTTCGATTACCATCTGTTTAGGCATCGCCATATCACCTTCCATAGTGGATGTATGTATGTATACGTCCACTAGCAGTGGATAAAATGTTCTATCTAACCACACCTTCTCCAACATTTGTTGTACTCAGTTTTTAAAAATTGGGCTACAGTAATGGGTATTAAGTGGTATCTCCTGGTTCTATTGACTTAGAGTTTCCAGATGGTTAATGACCTGGAGCATTTCCTCATGTGTTTATTAGCCATTTAGGTGTCATCCTTTGTGAATCAGCTGTTTATTTCTTTTGCCTACCTTCTCAGAGGTTGTACATTTTTCTTCTTGTTGTAGGCTTTAGAAATGCTGTAGATTTTTGTAATTCGTCCCTTGTCTGTTATGTCATTATCTTTCCCAGTCTGTGGGCTCTCTTTTTGCTCTTATAATAAAGTGTTTCAAAGTACACAAGTGTTTTACTTTTAATAGTTCCCATGGATGAGTTTTATCTTCCACAGGGTGTTTTATTTGTTAATTTTGATAGCTTATATATTCCATGCACTAGGACTCCTAGATTTGTTCTAGTGTTCTCATTGATAATCCTGATAGCTTAATCCACCTTGATTTTGTTGTTGTACATGGAGTCAGATGTGGGGCTTGCTTCATTCTTCTGCAAGTGGATGTCCAGCTTTTCCAACACCATTTATTGAAGAGGCCATCATCTTCACCTTTAATGCTTTTTGGGTCTTTGTGAAAAGCAGCTGTCTGCATTAGGATGTTTTTATTTCTGGGTTTTCTGTCCCGATCCATTGGTCCGTTTACCTATCATAGCAGTACCAGGCTGTTTTGACAACTGTAGTTATGTAGTAGGTTTTGAGGTCAGGTAGAGCAGGACCACCTACTTTATTCTTCTATTTGAGGAGTTCTTTACATATCCTTGGCTTGTTCCCTCTCCATGTGAAGTTGGTAATCATTTTTTCTATTTCTTTGAAGAATGAGTCTGCGATCTGGACTGTGATTGCATTGAATCTGTATAGTGATTTAGGTAATATTGGCATTTTCACAATATCCAGTCTTCAAATCCACGAACATGGGACGTTCTTCTATTGGTGTTGATCCCTTCTGGTTTCTTGTTCTATAGTTTTCTTCATACAGGTCTTTAATTTTTTTTGCGTTAGGTATATGCCTAAATATTTCAAGTTCTGTGTGGCTATTGTCAATGGTATTTTTCCTTGATGTCTTTTTTAGTGTTCCCATGTCTGGTATATGGGAAACCAATGGATTGTTGCTTGTTACTCTTGTGTACTGCTGTACCACCAAGCTGTGCTATTGCTTCCAGTAATCCTTTTGTGAAATGGGATTGTCAATATATAAAATCATATCGTCTGTAAATAGTGAAAGTTCTTTTATTCTTCAGTCAATTTTACTCCCTTGATTCTAGCCATTGTCTTATGGTACTGGCTAGGACCTCTAGCAAATTTGAATAAAATTGGGGATAAGGGACATCCTTGTTAGGTTCCCTTATTCAGTGGAAATGTTTTCAGCTTTTCTCCAATGAGCGTAATATTGGCTCTTGGTTTTTTGTATATGGCCAGGGTCTGGGAAGGCCACTGAGTAACCAATTCCTGAGTTCCAATTCCTCTGGTGTGGAGAGGAGCCCTATGTTTTCTTTCCCAGAAGGTAATAAGAATGTATGTACCAACTACCTGAAGCCAGCTATGGTGCAGATTTGTGCTGTATCTCTTTCTCTGCCTCTGGCTCTTTCCCTAAACTGATGGGACTATCTATTTGGAGGGCCTAGCTGTGACCAGGCTATTAGCGTAGTGTTGAGAGCCTATGTTAGGGAACTATTGGGATTAAGATCTGTGTGCCACAGTGGTCTTCAGTGTCCAGGGCCTTCAGAAGTCCAAGCAGATATCCTTGTGGTACCCTAGATGGACACAGGTGAACACGGTCTGAGGGTCTGAGTGGGGAGAGTAGCACAAGGGACCAAGGCACTTCGGTTGCCTGTGTGGGAAACAAGGGACCATGGCAAAACTGACACTGGTGCTAGGGTCTGCAGGGGCCTGCAAGTGCACATGTCGCTGAAGGGGGGTTGTGCAGGAGGGGGTAGGGAATGCAAATGGGCATTGTGGCAAGCAGGGTCTCAGATACTGGGGATAGCAGGGGCGTGTGGCCGTGGGTCGCTGAAGCTGGGAACCCCAAAGGACGGCTGCTCATAGGCCGCTGGGGAGTGCAGTACATGGTTCACTGAGAGGGGTTGCAACTGAACATGGCACGTTGTCTTGGAGAGAGGGGAGGGTGGTAGCACAAGGGACTGCGGTATGCCAGTCACTTGGGCAGAAATGCCAGGGATCATGACTCGTGTTGCTGGGAGGGTATACGTAAGACATAGTGTGTGTGTGTCACTGGAGGGGTGAGGAGGAAATGCAAGAGGGCATGGCACTCAGGAGTTTCTGGAGGGTGGGGGAGGGAGTAGCACAAGGGACCATGGTGTTCCAGTTGCTGGGGTGGGTAAAAGAAAGGATCCATGACATATGGTCTCCGGTGTAGGAAACGAGGGGTGTGTGTGTTACGTTGAGCACAGCTGTGCCATTGATGGGGAAACCAAAAAGAGATCCCTAGACGCTGCAAGACCAGGGCCCACACCTCACTCCCCTGAACTGGTCTCCTTTACTGCCGATCTGAAAATCACACAAAGAAAACTCCACAAGGGTGACCCTACCTTGGTGCCATCTTCTCCTAAATGTAAAACCACTTTTATGTACTATATCTGATGCTGTGCTACATAGGAATAGGGAGTTTTCCTGGCTTTGCATTAGTGTTATGAATTGTTCCCTCAAACTCTTTCATTTGTGTCCTTTCCAACTGGTAGTTTATTCACTTATTGTATTTGCACTAAATATTACTTTGCTGAATATTTTATAGGATTATCGACGTGTCCAGAGTTCTCTCTATGTTCATTTCTATTTTCTCTGGTACTCTGTTATCAGACTTAGCTCTATCTCTTCAACTCAGGAAGTATTCTGGACTACGGCTTCCTTACATTGCTTGTTAGACACTCTTTCCTGTTAGTAAGCTAGGGAAATTGTAGGGGTGGAGTTTAGCTGTCAATCCGGTCACAACTTAATGACCTCATTTGGAGGCGTTAAGGAGATTAATAGCTGGCTGGAGGTGAGGCACACTCCCTGCAAGACATTCCTGAGGACAAGTCACAGGAGGCCCCTGCAGGAGACCCCTGCGTGCCCTGCGATGCTTCTACCACTAGTGGATCCACAAGATTTTCTACTCACTGGCCTGTAATCTTCTAGCATTTGGTGTCATTGCATGTGTTTTGTGAGTCTGAAGAGGAATTTATACATTGGTATTGGATAATATGGGTTAATATAGGAATTATGGACTTGATCTGGATTGGGCTGGGATATTTTATTAATGTACAATTAAGAAATGTACAATTGTACAATTAAGAAATGTACAATTACTCTTTATATGAAGCTCTTTCATATATATATATATATATGCATATTTATGAATTTGTTGTGCTATTCTAACCAGACTAACACAAGGGATTATCAAGGTACAGATGAGAAAAATGGGCTCACCAGGAATTTGAAGTTTTTGCTTATTTTATCAAGGGAGTCTTAAAACTCAGGGTTTCTGGTGCCCAATCTAATGTTATTCCCTCTACTTACCATCTCTGCTTAACTATATAAGACAGAGCAATAATTGGGGCCTTGGAAAGGGAATATTCATTGAATTAGGCTACTTCAGGTTGCAGAACAAATGCTGTTAGACCAGGTTGACTAGATAAACAAATTCATTGACACTCATATTTGTATCAGAAAGACTCATATATGTATAAGAAAGAGCTTTATATCAAACAGTCATTGTATATTAAGAAAACATTGCAGCCCAGTCCAGATCAAGGCCCTAAGTGTGATATTAGCCCATAAGCCTCATACTAGTCCATAAATTCCTCCTCAAACACACGCAGCACATGTAATGATGCTGAATGCAGGAAGATCACAGGCCAGTGGGTAAAAAGTCTTGTGGATTCAGTGTTGTTGAATGCATCTCTAGAACTCTGGCTATCATCAGCGTGAGTCCCTGTGGTTGTCAACAGGAAGGTGAAGCAGAGGGAGTGACCCACCACCCAGGAGAAAGGGAGTAAGTTCCCAGAATCCTCATGAGAAGGCCACACCCACATGGAAGTGTCATCAGGCTGTGACCTGATTGACAGGTTAAACTCCACTCCTTCATTATTTATCAAGTTGACATGAAATTATGTAACTACCACAAATGCATAGAGTAGAACACTGCGCAAAATTAGGAGTGAAGATATGGTGCATTCATGCTGTGCATTGTCAGCAATTGATTTTGACTGGTTTAAGGATTTTGGAAGCAACCATAGCTTGAATTTATAATGTAACATGAAGACGTGAACTTCCAATGTATTTTAAACCAATCCCATCAACCTTTGGCTCACCTATCATTAGTTTTAATTATGGCTTCAATGTTTGGTGTGTATAAATCACTTTAAAAATCTTTCATTTCCATCAGGTTATATAATAATACTATAATTGTGTGGGCTTTATCTTACCAATTTTGTGCTGGGCCGGTGATGGATTTTAAAGAAATAATCAAACCTCTTAAGACCCTGATGGACACCTGTTATGTGTAGGCTTTTTTCAAATAATATTTTCTGATTACAAAGAGTTTATTTACTGTTGTGATAGCATACTAGTTTAATCCATGAGACCTTGCTTTATGTGATGAAATTTGTCACAAATTCTTATTTTCTTTAAAGGAATCACTTAAACAAAACTTACAGAAGTTTGTTGCTGTTTGTATTAGTCTAGGTACTTTGGAGAAACAAATCCACAGCAACTCACGTATAAGAGAGAGTTTTATGTAAAGAAAATGTGCATCACGAAAACATCCCAACCCAATGCTGCCCAAGCCCACAAGTCCAACATTAACCCATACCCAACACCAGTCCACAAAGTCCTTCACCTCACAAAACAGAGGCAATAATGCCGACTGCAGGAGGAAAGCTGAGTCAGTGAACGTGTAAGCATCTCAGCACTGGCAGGGGTCTCCACATGGCTGCTCCAGCACCCAGGGTTGCATCGGGACAGATCCATGCGGCTTCTCCTTGGGGATGTCTTGTAGGAAATCCATCTTGCAAGCTGAAGCAGGGAACTGCTAAGGCAGCTGCACCCGATGCAACCATCACAAAACAAGAGACCCAAGAACTAGAAAGGCGAGGCTTCACCACCCATTTATCCCTCCGCCTTTCAACCAGACCCACATGTGATTATCGGCCAGGCTGGCACAATTAACTAACTCACTGTTGAATACTGAAACCATTCCTTCCAAAGAATCTAAGCCATTAAAAATTACTCATGCAATGACTTATAATTTGACATCTTTATTATCATTATTACAACATTTTATATCTCCATTTGTATTATTAGTGGCACAACAGGAACAGCACAGAATGGAATTAAGGCTTATACTTTATATTTTGAGTATTCTTTGTTGCCATCAATTTTCTATTAGTTATTAAAATGATGTGGCTTTGATATAACAATACATGATCTTATTCTGAATCTATAAGAAAACAGATATTCAAACAGAAGTAGACAACTGTCTTTGTATTAGTTTTATTGTTGTGAAACAAGCGAGAAATTGTAATATTGGAAGAAGTAAACACACGAAAAGATTGTCTTTTAATTAACACAAGCAATATGAAAAATCTGAAAATTACATCAAGAAATAATATATTATTATAAAAATACTTTGAATTATATACTTTATGGGAGGGTGGAGGGAAGGTGAGGGAGAAAGGGGAACAGATTACAAGGCTCTACATATAACCTCCTCCCTGGGGGACGGACAGCGGAGAAGTGGGTGAAGGGAGACGTCAGACGGTGTAAGATATGACAAAATAATAATAATTTATAAATTATCAAGGGTCCATGGGGGAGGGGAGAGCAGGAAAGGAGGGGTAAAAATGAGGAGCTGATACCAAGGGCTCAAGTAGAAAGCAAATGCTTTGAGAATGATGAGGGAAAAAATGTAGAAAAGTACTTGACACAATGGATGTATGTGTGGATTGTGATAAGAGTTGTACAAACTCCCAATAAAATGATTTAATTATTTTAAAAAAAGTATTATATACTTTATCCAATATAAGGTACATTTTTATTTAGGCTGGAGAGTAAAGTCTATATTTCACTAGGGAAAATTTGATTAAATTGTTTACTCTCATTGGGAATCCAAGTTTTTTTTTTTTCAGGTTTTTTTTTTTTTTTAAGGGAATCCAAGTTTTGACTAGTATGAAATGCCTGATATTAAGGTAATTTTAAATGTCACTAGATACAAATAGTTCTACGCTTCCTAACAGTTTCCATTTTGTCCTCACATGGAAGCACTGTCAAATAATCCAGTGCAACAACTGCAGAATTTGAAGTATGGACTTATCCTAATAGTAGTCATTAATGTTGCATTAAAATATTGCACTCTGTGTCCTCTTGATATAATCTGAGCAACTTGATCAATGCACTGTATGATAGATATAATTAAGAGTTTCCTAGCTCTTATATGTGTTCCAACACTTACTTCACTTGTTGAATAATCTACCCTCTTACAACTTGCAATTTTCCAATTAGAGAAACTATTTTAAAGGTTCTTACCTCACAGTAATTATGAGGTAAATATCATTATAATAAGATTACAATGTATAATGTATAATTAAAAACCTAAATAATGTAGTAGCTGATGTATGAGATTTACCATCATGAGTATAGAGAAGTCTTCAGTTTATATGATGCACTCCCTGACAGAAATAGAGGGCTACAGAGGGCAAATGTAAAGCTTGTCACTCATGAAAATTGTAGGAAAGGAGAATGTACGGGTTAAACATCTTCTAATTGAAGCCAGGAGGGTTGAGACCTATAGAGGCTAAATTTTCTGATAGTTCACAAAGGTTTAAAACATACCTAAGCATCATTTATAATAGGAAGTATGAGTGATTGAAGGAGTGTCATTTTAATGGATAACATCATCACACAAAATACTTTATAGGAACTTGCCACCCATGTGAGATTTTAGCCTTTGGCTGATGATAATACTTTTCCTCTTCTTATTTTGTTTTCAATTGTTTGAAACCAGCTTATGTGCCAAAAAAGTATTGAAATCAATTAAAATTTTATTTTTTCTCCTTTTATACACATTCAGACAAACATTTAGATATGATGGGTAAGGAAATAGGGTTTTCAAGGCTTTTTTAATTAATCAATTAATTTTAATTTTTTCTTTATGTGGAGTATAGCACATACAAAGAAACACATATGGTATTTGTTTCATAGTCCATGGCAGCACAACAGTGACAGTATCCCAGTACACCCACCATACTCATATTGTGACTCTTATTTTCCTCCCGCATTCCTACCTTCTCTCCCTGTGTCTCTCCTCTCCTGCCCTCACATCCTGCCTTGTCATAGCCTTCAAAGTCTTTTCCTTTGTTGTAAAAACCATTTTTCTTGTTTTTGTTTCTTTATAATGTCATTAAATGTTTGTATTTGTGAGATTGACTAACATTGCTGACAATGATATCTTCAAATTTTGTCCATCTTAGGAGGTGTTTCACAGTGTCATCATTGTGTTTTTGGGATGAATAATATTCCATCGTGTTTATGTACAAGAGTTTATCCATCCATACACAGGTTGGATTTTTGGTTGTTCCCATCTTTTTGCTATTATAGAAGTTGCTGTGATAAACATGGGGATGCATATATTCATGTTTTGTTTTTATGTATTTGGGGTATTTATACTAAATAGAAAGTATGCAAATCATTTGCTATTTCTATTTGCATTTATTTCAGGAAGTGTCATACTATTTATTTTCCATAGAAGATATAAAATTCTGCAATATGACCAGCAATGTGTTAGGGTTCCAATCTCTCTACATCCTTTCCAGCATTTATTTTCTTTTTAAATATTTTCTAAAAATATCGATGTAAAGTGGTAGCTCATCACTGTTTTTTAATTTTAATTTCTCTTATGGGTAATGATCTTGAGCATTTCTTCATATGATTGTTGCCCATGTGGATGTCATCTTTAGTCAATTGACACTCTTGTCTTGTTCCCCTTATTTGCGTAATTTGTGTTTTTGTTAGTTTTCTAAGGTATTGAATTTTTCTATCTTTTAATTTATAATTTTATTAGCATATAATTCACATATAAAATTTAATAATTCATTTTTATTAGGAAGAGTTTTACAATCACCACCACAATCAATTTTAGAATATATTGTTCTTTCTTGTTCTCATTGATATTAGCTCTCCATTTTTCACCAACTTCCCCAAGTAACCATTAGTCCACTTACTGTCTCTTGTATAGGTGTTTTGTTTCTCTAGTTAAGTTTATTCCTAAGTATTTCATTTTGGGGAGTGTTTATCATAAGTGGTATTGTTTCTTAATTTCCATTTCATAGTTCTTATCCTTGGTATACAAGAAGCCTGTTGATTTTTATATGTTGATCTTGTAACCAAAATTTTCAATTAATTGCAGCAATTTATTTGTCCATTCTTTTGGTGTTTCTACATATAGAATCATAACATTTGCAGAGAGAATTTTATTTCTTTGCCAGTTTGGATGCCCTTGATTTCTTTTGAGTTCTAATAACTCTTTGGAAGACTTACAGGATTTTATTGAATAAGGGTGGTGTTAAGAGTATCTTTGTCTGGTTCCTGTTGGTATGAGAATGCTTTCAGATTTTCCCCATAGAATTAAACATAGGCTTTTGGTTTTATGTATAAAGCTTCTTTTATGTTGAGGCATCCCCCTTCTATTCCTTTTTTATTGAGTGTGTTTATTAAAAATGAGTGTTGGATTTTGTCACATACTTTATCAACTGGTATGATCGTTTTTTTTGTTTTATTTATATGGTGAATTATATTGATTCTTTTTCTTGTATTAAACTATCCATGCATACATGGTATAAATCCCAGTCATCATGATATATATTTAAAAGTTTTATTGAATTCTTTTTTTTTCCTGTGGACTTTTTTGAGTGTGTTTTGTTCTGTTTTTTTTTTTAATCATTTTATTAGGGGCTCATACAACTCTTATCACAATCCATACACACATCAATTGTGTAAAGCGCAATTGTACATTCATTGCCCTATTGAATTCTATTGAGTAACATATTGCTGAAGATTTTGGCATCTGTGTTTTTAAGAGATACTGATCTGTAATTTTTCTGTCCTGATATTATTTTTCCTTGTTTTGATATCATAGTTTTCCTAACTTTGTAAAATACGTTCAGGAGTTTGCCTTGCATTTCTATATTCCAGAATAGTTTATATTGAATTGGTGTGAACTCTTCTCTGAATGTTTGGTATACTCCTCTGGTGACGCTATTTGGTCCTAGACTTTTGTTTTGGGTGTTTTGACATTTTGGGGGGGTGGTGTTATTTAATGATCAGATTGATTTCTTCTTTTGTTATAGGCCTTTTAAGTTTTTTTTATTTAGATTGTATTAATTTAAATAGGTCATGTGTTTGTAGAAATTTGTCCATTTCGTCTGTTTTCAACATTTTGTGGAGTACAGCCTCTCATTGTATCATTTTAATATTATCTTTTTAATTTAAGTTGGTATTTGCTATGTTTCCATAATATCCTTCTTAACCTTTGTTGAACTTGCCAATTATTTGTTGATTTTCTTGGTCTTTTTTGAGAACTAACCTCTTCTCTCTTTCAGTCTCTCTCTTTGGTTTGGTATGCCCCTCTTACTTCTTGTTCACTTTGGTAAATAAACAAAAAAAATAAAACTGATTTTAAATTCATATTAAGCCCCCCCCCATCATCTTTAATCTTTTCACATGGTTGCTAGGTGTTGTTCATTTGATTCTAAGCAACCTCTTATCTTGTTAATTTGTTTTCTATTTTACTGTTTTCCAATTCATTTATTTCTGCTTTAGTCATTATCATTTCTTTTCTTCTGTTGGTTTATGGTTTATTTTGTTGCTTTTATTTTAATTGTTCAATATGTTTGGCTAAGATGTTAGTTTTGCGTATTTTTAATGTTTTGATGTGTGTATTTATTGCTGTGAAGATATGTATTTATTTCTATAAATTACTCTCTAAGTATTGAGTTTGCTTAATCCCAAAGAGTTTAGTGTGTTATATTTTCATTCTCATTTGTTTTGAGAAGTTGATAACAAATGTACAAATGTACAAATGTGCTTTATACAATTGATGTATGTATGGATTGTGATGAGTTGTATGAGCCCCCAATAAAATGACTTCTAAAAATTGCTTATTTCTTTAAATACTCAGTAGTTTTTAAGTGGGATGTTGTTTGACTTTCATATTTTTTATTTTCCCTTTACTCTTCCTACTATTGATATCTAACTTTATAGCCTTGTGATCTCTGAAAATACTTTGTAATATCTGAGGTTTTCAAATTTGATAATACTTTCCTTGTCACTTATCACATGGCCTTCTCTGGTATATGTGTCATATACACTAGAGAAGAATGCATACTGTATTATTGTGTACATGTCTTTGTTCTATATACATTATTGTTCTGTATACATATACATTATTGTTCTGTATATGCCTAAGACGTCTAGTGACAGAGTGTGTGATACATTGGGCTGCTAAACACAAGGTCAGAAATATGAAACCACTATCAGTTCCAAGGGAGGAATTGGAGGCCTTATACTCCTGTAATGATAGAGTCTGAGAAACTCATAGCAGCAATTCTACTCTATCCTATAAGTTTGCTATGCATTGATATGGACTCAATGGCAGTGAGTTTGGGATTTTGATAATATTGCTATAAAACCCATTGGCCTTGAATCAACTCCAACTTAAAAGAAACACTATAGGGCAGAGTAATATTGCCATTCCTAGGCTTGTAAAGCATGATTTTCTGATTTAAAGTGGCCAATACCAGTCCATTTCAGCTTAATAATGCCTAGGATATCAATTGTTATGCATGTACTTTCATTTTTTTAGAAATCATTTTATTGGGGGCTCGTACAACTCTTATCACAATCCGTATATCCATCCATTGTGTCAAGCACTTTTGTACATTTTTCCCCTCCTCATTCTCAAAACATTTGCTTTCTACTCGGGCCCTTGGTATCAGCTCCTCATTTCCCCTCCTCCCTCCCTGCTCCCCCCTCCCCCATAAACCCTCGATAATTTATAAATTATTATTTTGCCATATCTTACACCGTCCAACGTCTCCCTTCACCCACTTTTCCACTGTCCGTCCCCCAGGGAGGAGGTTATGTGTAGACCTTGTAATCTGTTCCCCCTTTTTCCCTCACCTTCCCTTCACTCTCCCGGTATCACCACTCTCACCACTGGTGCTGAGGGGTTCATCTGCCCTGAATTCCCTGTGTTTTCAGTTCGCATCTGTACCAGTGTACATCCTCTGGTCCAGCCGGATTTGTAAGGTAGAATTGGGATCATGATAGTGGGGGGAGGAAACATTCAAGAACTAGAGGAAAGTTGTATGTTTCATCATTGCTATACTGCACCCTGAGTTTTCTTAGATTCATATTTCGTACATTTCAAGGTTTAATTATTCTTACATATTTATAGCTGTTTTCATTTTTGAGTTGTTTGTCCATCAGCAAATGAAAGTCTAGAAGGGTTTACTTCAGAAAGTTTCCATTCATCCAGGTCATTACAGTCTACTCTTAATTTTAAGAAGGCAGTTTTTTTTCAGTTGTATTTTGAGTGTTTTCTGACCCAAGGTGCTCATCTTCTTGCACTATTTCTGACAATGTTATCCTGATGTTCATGAGGTTTTTAAGTATGTGACAATATTCTGCACAATAAGGTTTTTCAGTAGCTAATTCTTCAGCTTTCTTTATGGTCTGGAAGCTCCGTTGAAACGTGTTTACCAATATCTGAAATACCTATGACATAGCTTTAAGCATCAGAGTGACACACAAACCATCACAATGTGACAAACTGACAGACGATTCATGGTATTTATGCACATTACAGTGTTATTTAAAATAGTGAAAAACTGTAGGTAACCTATATATTCAGAAGGTGAAAGTTTACATAAATTATGGTTAATGAATATGGTTTTTATTGTGCAGCTCTTCAGAATCATGCTTGCAAGTTAGTTTTAAAGTTCTGGGAATATGTTTATGATACGATATTAATTGAAAGGAACAGAACCCACTAAATAGTATATGTAGTATGACCTCAACTCTGTTACCATGCTTTCACAGATGAACATTATGCAGGATAAAAAAAAATAACAATGCTTATTTCAGATAAATTTTCTTTTTAGGACTAGAGCATTATGGGTAGATTAATAGTGATTAGTTATTTGAAAGATTATAATAGAATGAATATAAAGTACTTGGCACCTAATTAATTGAGGCTGGCATACAATTTTAAAAAATAAATGTTTTAGTTGGGCTTCCATCGGAAGCCCAACTTCATGACAAGATAATAGATTTCCCGTAAACTGTAAGTTGCTAGAATTGCTTCCTGAGTTTAGAAAGAGTTTTTCAATCCATGTGCTAGGTCTAAGTGAACATTTTGATTATCCTTCTTATGAATATA
>NW_022111319.1:954678-963122 GCF_000313985.2 Echinops telfairi
TACAAATGTGCTTTACACAATTGATGTGTGTATGGATTGCGATAACAGTTGTATGAGCCCCTAATAAAATGTTTAAATAAATAAATAAATAAAGTGTACAGCCCCATGTAAGGATTGTTATAAGAGCTGTTAGAGCCCCCAATAAAATGATATTTTAATAGGAATATGAAAAGTAAAAAAAAATTATCAGGGGATCATAATGTTATTATGCAGTTTTCTTATTATAATCAAAATAATTTTCCTGAAACTTAAATAATGAGCAATCTTTGTTTTTCTATAGATCACTTTTAATAGTAGATCAGGTGTGAAAAGTTATTTTTAGTTATGATTTTTAGTTTCTTTAGATAGATTGAATCTGTAGTGTGTTATGCAGTGAGTGGATTTAACTTCAAATCGGAAGTGGGTTGTAAGATGCCGTTTTTTGGAGTTTGAATCTCCCTAGTAACAGAGAGGTTTCGTTAATGAGAAAAATGAATTTCAAGAAAAACGATTTTCCCTTGAAAAATCCTAGCAATTATATCTAATGTCCATTGTATATGTAAATTAGTCCTCAATTATGACATCAACAGACATAAACCTATAAAAATACCTTAGTTGCACACATAGCATTTTACAGATTACATTGCTTTGTCCCTCTTCCCTAATCTAATTTCATTCTTACAGCAAGCTTGTTAGGAAGATACAGCAAACATTATTATCTTTTATCCTTATCTTATAGACTGAGAAACTGAGATCCAAGTGACTTGTACAATGTTACATTGCTAATTCTAAGTCCAGGACTCTCTTCATTTTATCATAGCAGCTCTATTTTTATGGGATAAAAAACTTGAGGAATATAGTGCCATTGAACTCATATACTTCACTATCAGAAGAGGCCTGAAACTACCCCCAGAGGTCAGAAATGGCTTTAGAATTATGTGTAATATTGCATTTTTAATGAGGTTAGTTTCATCTGTCTAGAAATCTCTGTTATGTCTTATAATTATGCCTATAATTAAGACTTTATTATTCATATTTTCATATGTTTAACCTAGGTTTATCTGCCCACTGATTTTTTAAAAATTATTTTATTGGGGGCTCGTACAACTCAGCACAATCCATACATCCATCCATTGTGTCAAGTACATTTGTACATTTGTTGCCATCATCATTCTCAAAACATTTTCTTTCTACTTGAGTCCTTGGTATCAGCTCCTCATTTTTGCCCTCCTTCCCCGCAACCCCCTCCCTCATGAACCCTTGATAATTTATAAATTATTATTTTGTCATGTCTTACAATGTCCTACGTCTGCCCACTGATTTTTAAAGAATCAAAATTTTAAATTATTTACTAATAAGATAAATTTCAAATGATAAAATTTTATTTCACTTTAGGTTCTGTTTACAGAGGAAGATGTGAAATTCTACCTCGGAGAACTGGCCCTAGCTTTGGATCATCTGCACCAATTAGGAATTGTATATAGAGACCTGAAGCCAGAAAAGTAATGCTTTGTTCTCCTTATGTATTCCTGTTTATCTGTACTTATGTAACTTCTTTTGGCATTCTCTATAAATTGTTTATCTTGAGGATTATTTGAAATTAAATATGAATTACATAGTTATCTGCAAGAACCATGCATAGTCATCATCACAATAGACAAATTGGTTCTAAATTAAAATTTTTATGATATTTTAAATATATTGTTCTATTATAAGTTTATTATTGTTATCTAAATATTTCATATAAACTATTATATTCCATCTTGTTGAGTGTCAATTTTGATTTACAGCATTTTGCTTGATGAACTAGGACATATCAAATTAACAGGTATGTACATTTTCTTATACCTTAAGTCCATAGTTCTATATTTTTATTCAGTTTGATACATATTTGTCTCAGCCTGTTTTATTAATTTTTCTTGGTTTTTATTTGTATTTTACTTATTTAGAGAGCTGAAGCTCATTTAAAGTTTAAGTAAGATAAGGCTTAATATATTCCAATTGTAATTTTAGAAAAACAATCATTATTCTAATTAAGAATTGACATTTGATTTTCTAGGTAATGTACATCATCGATTTTGTCTAGGTTGAATGACTTATTATTAATAGTCATAGCATTTTAAATATAGTCCATAATAAACTTTTAAATCATGTATATTAAATGAAGTTTAATTAGCTTTTTATTTGCAAATACGTTTTTTTGTTTTGTTTATGTTTCATTATGTGTAATGTATTATGTTAATCTTCATAACACTTTTAGGCATAAAGTATCCTTAATATATCCTTACAAATTATTTTGAAAGAATGGTAGGCTCACAAGAAGTTGCAAAAGTAGTACAGGGAAGTCATGTGTGCATATCACCCAGGATCCCCCATTTTACAAAACTGCAGTATATGAATATTGTCTATCCTAGGAAATTAAGCTATGTAATATAATTACAAACTTGCAATTTATCATATTTTTTATATACTAACTTTTATATATCTGTGTATAATTCCACATTTTAATGAATGGAAGTATAACTTTGTCTGAGATAATGCTGGGAGGATGGGCCCTTGGGGTCAGAGGGAAGTGGAAATATGACCAAGGAGGTGCTACATTTCTGAAGTGGAGTTGGCCACAGTGATGCGGGTAAAGCCTGTAGGAGTGAAGCATTCAGGGAATTCATTTGCTGATGGAGCACAGCTTAAGGTAAGAATAAACAGCTGCAAAATTCTGCTAATGATCAGAACTTGGACTGTGAGGTGTGAATTTAAGAAAATTAGAATTTATATCAAATTCATAAAAAATTAAACGGAACACATGAATATCAATAGCCTAGGCATTAGTTAACTGAGATGGACTGGTATTGCCCTTTTCGAATCAGAAAATCATGGTTTACTCTACCGGGAATGTCTCAAATCAAGAGGAATGGCACTATATTCATTATCAAAAGGACATTTCAATATATATCTTGAAGTACAGTCCTGTCTGTGATAGGATGATATCTATCTGCCTTCAAGGAAATCCAATCAATACGATTATTATTCAAATGTATGCACTAACCAACATCTTCAGTCTGAAATTGATCAAACATGCAATCAAGATGCATTGATAATTATTGATTGGAATGGAACAGTTAGAAACAAACAGGAAGGAAGAGTAGTTAGAAAATATGGACTTGGTGAGAGAAGTAAAGCTGGGGATTGTATGATAGAATTTTGCAAGACCAATGATTTGTTCATAGGAAATAACCTTTTTCAACAACACAAAAGGTGAATATTCACATGGATTTCTTTAGATGGGATACACACAAGCCAATTTGACTCCATCTGTTGGCAGACACTATGGAGGACCTCATTATCAGTAGCTAAAATCAGGCTAGGGGATGACTGTGGAACAAATTATTAATTTGTCATATTTAATTTCAGGTAAAAGCTGAAGAACATTAAAACATCCATGTGAGCCAAAATATGACCTTGAGTCTATGTCACTTGAATTTTGAGAACATCTCAAGAACAGGTTGATGTATTGAATGCTAATGATAGAAAACCTGATGACCTGTGGGAGGACATAAAGAACATCATTCATGAAGAAAGCAAAAAGTCATTTAAAATAAAAGCTCAGAGTGGACATCTGAAGAGACTCCAAAAGTGCTCTTAATCGTAGAGTTACTAAGACAAATGGAAAAAGTGAAAGTCAAAGGGATAAGTAAAAAATTTCAAAGGGCAGCTCGAGAAGACAGAGCCAAATTTTATAATGAAATATGCAGACACCTAGAGTTAAAAAACCAAAATGGAAGAACAAACAATATACCTTAAACTGAAAGAATTCATGGAGAAATTTAAGCATTGAGTTGCGTTATTGAGATTATGGGTAAAATATCAAATGATGCAGGAAGTATCTAAAGAAGATGGAAAGAATATATAGAGTCACCATACTGAAAAGAACTAGTTGACATTCCACCATTCCAGGATGGAACAATTGATACAGAAGAAATAAGTTCAAGCTTCACTGAAAGCATTAGCCAAATATAAGGCACTAGGAATTCATGGAATATCAATTGAAATGTTTCATAAAGCTGATGAAGTTCTGGAAGCACTTATCTATGCCAGGACATTTGGAAGACAGCTACTTGGCCAACTGACTGGAAGAGATCCATATTTGTACCCATTTCAAAGAAAGGTGATCCTACAGAATGCTCAAACTATACAACATCACTGATCTCTCATTCAAGTAAAATTTTGCTGAATATCATCCAACAAGAGTTGCAGAAGTACATTGACAGTGACAATGACATTGACAGCCAAAGATTCAGGCCAGACTTTGAAGAGGAAATGGAACAAAGGATCGCATTGCTGATGTCAGATAGATCTTGGATGAAAGCAGAGAATACGAGAAAGATGTTTACTTTTATTAGATTGAATATTCCAAGGTATTTCACTGTGTGGATCATAACAAACTATAGATTGTCTTGACAAAAATATGAATTCCTGAACAATTCCTTGTGCTTCTGAGGAAATTCTACATGGATCAAGAGGCAGGTTTAAAATCAGGACAAGTGTGCATCAGCATTATATCCTCTCAGCACACTTGTTCAATCTATATGCTGAGCAAATGATCAGATAAACTTGATTATATGAAGAAGAGTTTTGCATAGGGATTGGAGGAAGTCTTATTAAAAACTTACTATAGGTAGATGATACAGTTTTGTTTGTTGAAAGTCAGGAGGACTTGAAGCACTTGCTGATGAAGATCAAAGATTACAGCCTTCACTAAGGTTTACAACCCAATGTAAAGAACACAAAAATCCTTACACTTACTTGTTTACCAATAGTTAACATGATAAATGGAGAAAAGACTGAAACTGTCTTGTTTGAATTTACAATTAATGCTCCTGAAAGCATCAATCAAGAGATCAAAAGTTGTGTTGCCTTGGATATATTGCTTGCACAAGAGCTCTTGAATATTGAAAAGTACGGATGTTACTTTCAGAATTCAAGTATGCCTGACCCAAGTCGTGGTCTTTTCAGTCACTTCATGTGTATGCGCAAGTGGGACATTGAATAAAGAAGACTGAAGAAAAATTGATGCATTTGAATTGTGGTGCTGACGAAGAATATTGAATGTACCATGGACTGCTAAAAGGACAAACCAATCTGTCTTCTGAAGGAGAATGGATCGAGACAGTGCCTTTATTAATGGGTTCAGTCTAGGATCAATCGTAATGTAGCACTGGATTGGTGTCATGGCTGCATGATTTCATGTCAACTTGGTAAATAAAGTGAAGGGTGGAATTTAACTTGTCAATCAGGTCACAGCCTGATGATGCCTCCTTGTGGGTGTGACTGTCTCATGAGGAGGATTCTGGGAACTTCTTCTCTCTCTTCTTTCATCCTCTTATTGACACACCACAAAGACTTGCTGAGCCCTGTGAGAACCTCTTTCTGGATCACCTTCCTGTTGAAGAGCCACACAGCTGGAGGAGCCGTGTGGAGACCTGCGCCAACGCTGAAATGCTTTCACCACCATTGGATCCACAAGACTTCTCACTCACTGGCCTGTGATCCTCCTGCATTGAGCATCATTGCTTGTGATCACATGAGTCTGAAGAGGGATTTAGGGACTAGTATTTGACTTACGGAGTAGGATCAATTCTGGACTTGATCAAGGTTGGGATGTTTTTTCAATATACAATTGCTGTTTTATATAAAGCTCTTTCTTACACATATGAGTGTCCCTGGATGTGTTTCCCTAGTCAACCTGCCTAACACATTATGGTATCTTGGGAGTGGGGTAGTAGAGAAACACATTATAAAGATGGAGAGTGGATGCTTGTTTGACCTCTGCCTCATGATAGTTGTTTTTTGGCTAGACAGAGTTCAGATATGGCTACCCTGTTTACTCCATTGTTTTCTGGAAAAGCCATATGCGAAGTAAAGATTTTGATTCCCAGAAGTTGTCTTTTTTCATTCCTGTTTGAAATGGCGAAATGGATATGATAAATGTAAAATTTGAACTCGGGGCGAAATGTCCCCTTGAATCTCTGGCAGAGTCCATGCTGCCTAGTAAAATGGCTGATAGAGGCCTGGTCCTGGTTTGCAGCAATTTTGGATATGAATGGGATAGTTTAGCTATAGATTGAAATTGACGTTTAAGAATGTGTGTAGGATCTGGCTCCACTAGGTTTATACTGATTTCTTTTGCCTATTATTGAAATGTGTGGTAGAAATGATTATTGAGAAGTGAAAAATAGAGAGTTTATAAGCCTACATGCCTTCATGCATTAAATTGGACCTTTAAATAAGTTAGAACACACCTGCCAAAAAGGAAGCTCTGAAAAGATAAGCCTCACCTCTACTTTATTCAGGAGATTTTCATTCAAAGTGACTTGCCTAGGTGGCTGTTGATACACTGAAGGAAAACAAACAAACAAACAAAGAACCCTTTGGCTATTTGAATTTTGAACTACTGGTTGTGCCTGAAGCTGGAAAAATCTAGAGCCGTGAAGGAGTTCTCCTCTCTAGGACTGAACGTTAAAGGGAGTCTGCAGGCAGTCTGCAATGCTTGCTCCGTGACCACCTGGATTCAATTGTTACGTGGAAGTGGGAGAAAAGCAGTAATAGAGAGGCGGGTTGAATCTGGCCACTGACACACACAGACCTCATTCTCAATTACTAGAGGAGAAGATGAGAGTGATTGGCTGGTCTGGAGTTCATGGCCTAGCCCAAGGGGACTGAGGTTTTTGAAAATTTGTGATGGGGCCCATAGACAAAAGGTGAGGCGGCCAATGGGCACCCTGGTGAGGCTAAGCAAGGCCACATTGAGTTGCCCAGAAGCCGACCAGATGAAGATGAGATTTTTGAACCTGTGAAGTGGTGCATATTGCTGCTGACTTGAACAACCTGCTCTGGTTTGACTTTGCTTATGGTTCTAATTGGAATGAAGATTCTTCACATCAGAGAACATGCTTGTCTCAGAATACTGGGTTGCTATAAATGGGGAGGATAGAAATTGGATACCCAAAATGGGGAGGATAAAGGCATGAAGTGGCTGACTTACAAACTTTCATAGGTGGAGGAATGTGTACATAGGATTATAGGGTTATGGTGTAGGTGTTCAGTTAATTGCAGTTGTTAGATATAGAATATTGTTTTGTTTACTTACAGAATATTATGTTTAAATGAGGCTGACATTTTGAGTTATATGCATTTTAGTTTTATCCTGTTAGGTACAGATATGACATTGTTTTGTTTAAAAATTATGTATGGCTAAATAATTGTGTAAAACTGTCAAGATGACAAGGTGTGGTCTGTGATGGTTATCTAATTTCATGTCAACTTGGTAAATAACCTGAAGAGATGGAATTTAGCCTGTCAATCAGGTCATAGCCTGATAATGCCTCCTTGTGGGCTTCACCCTACTATTTACAAGCCATAAAGACTTGTTGAGCCCTGCGAGAGTCTCTCTCTCTGCTTCACCTTCCTGTTGATAAGCCACATGGATAGCTGCAGGAGCAATGCGGAGACCCATGCCAGTGTTGAGTTGCTTTCACCACCATTGGATCCACAAGACTTCTCATCCACTGGCCTATGATCCTCCTGTATTGGGCAACATTTTTGTTGCTGTGTGAGTCTAAAGATGGAATTATGGAATAGTATCAGTCTCATGGAGTAGTATCAGACTTATGGACTTGATCTGGACTGAGCTGGGATGTTTTCTCAATATACAATTGCTCTTTGATATAAAGCCCTTTCTTACACATATATGAGTGTCCCCGGATTTGTTTCCTTAGTGGACCCACCTAACACAACTGGGAAGTGTTTTATTTTGTTGTGCATAGGGTGGCTATCTATCAGAACTGATTGATGGAATCTAACAACAATAGCAATAAAAAATTAACTTGTCTGTGTCATCTTCTCCAAAACCAAACTCCTAACTTATTGACTTTGAGTCAATTCTGACTCATAGCGACCATATAGTGACCTTGTAGGCTTCCAAGACTATAAATCTTTAAGAGATCAAAACCTGTTCTCTCTCCCATGGAACATCTGGGGGGTTTGAACTGCTGATTTTGTGGTTAGCAGCCAAACCTGAAATCTACTAAACCACCTCGGACCCCTTAGTGTCTTTTAAAGTTTAGGTTAATATGACAGTCTGATATAATCTATACTAGTGCAGGTCTGAGGGCATGTGCTTTGAAGATACTAAGCTGAGCAATCTATATTCATGAATAGTGTTTTTATGTTTATTTCTTGAACTTTTTCAAGTATATTTTTGTAATGTGGTTATTACAGATTTTGGACTCAGCAAGGAATCAGTAGATCAAGAAAAGAAGGCTTACTCATTTTGTGGGACAGTAGAGTATATGGCTCCTGAAGTAGTAAATAGGAGAGGCCATTCCCAGAGTGCTGATTGGTGGTCCTTTGGTGTACTTATGGTAAGTAATGATGTTTTTTCTTAATAATGCCTAAAAATTTTTTTT
>NW_022111319.1:964006-972746 GCF_000313985.2 Echinops telfairi
ATGGTTTTTGTTCTTTGGTGTCTGCTGCCTGTTCCCTTCAACACCTCGTGTTTGCACAGGCTTGTGTGCTTCTTCTCTGTGGACTTTGTTGTTTCCAAGCTAGATGGCCGCTTGTTTGCCTACAGGCTTTTAAGACCCCAGACGCTATATCTTTTGATAGCCGGGCATCATCGGCATTCTTCACCACATTTTCTTATGCACACATCTGTCTTCAGCGATCATGTCGGGAAGGTAGATATCATGAAATGACCGTTCAGCTGAGCAAGGGGAGGAAGCATTTAAGAACTAGAGGAAGGTTGTGGGTTTAATTATTGCTATACTGAACCCTAAGTGACTCATCTCCCCACTACCCCTCTGCAAAGTATGTCCAGTTGTCTAGAGATGGGCATTGGGCCCCTATCAAGCGCCACCCTCATTGTTTACCTATCACCTCTTGGAAGTCATTGCTTTGATTGTAATTTATCTTCAGGATCATATCAGTGAGGCCATGTTCTATCACCTATTACAGTTCGTCCAAGAAATACTTCAAAATCTTAATCCCACTTTTAAAAATTTCCCCTGAAACATCTATTCTTATTGGTTGCAGTGGTTTTGACACCCATCAACAAGAAAGTTGGCTCATCTTTAATTTTTCAGGCAGATTTGTATAAGCTGAACCAATTGAGATGTCTCTGATGTTGGCGATTGCTTCTGCTGTTAGTGACTGGTCCTCTTTAATTAGGGTATGGGCAAGATTAATTATTTCCTCGCAAGTTGTTTTGAATGGTCTGCCATTGCAGGCTTTTAAGCTTCAACATCCCCTTGACTCTTCTTAAAACAGTTTGTATACTGCTGATAATACCTCTAGGGCATTGTCTCCATAAACTTTCAAGACTGATTATTTTTTCTTGCTTCAAGTTTAGAAATTTATGTTACTCTGATAGGGGCTATTTTCAAACTGATATCTTTCTTAGTGCCTCAAATTAGATCCTGCTCAAATATATAACAAATTAACATGAGTTTATATTGGTGTAAAAAAATTTTAAGTCCATGATTTTTTTTGATAATTCAAATTTTTCCTGAGCTTTGTGAAGACTACATTTATTTGGCATTTTCCCTGGCCTAAAAAGGCATATAATCTGATTTTGAAACCAATCGAATAGCTAAATTAACTTGTTTGGAAATACCTCACGAGTTAAGGGTAGAATTCATATTTTCTTAGAAAAAGAATGTGTCTTGGAGGAGATGAAACTGAAATTAGTCCCTGAGGATGAATAAACTTTAAATATATAATATATGAAAAAGGAGAGTATTGCAATCATATTAGTAAATAGTATAGCTAGTTTTACTACAAGAGTAAATCAGGGTGAAAGTAAAAAAAAATAAGGCTAAACGTATGTGTATATAATTCTCTGGATGATAGGGAACTAAGATACTTAATAAGACAGTGAGTAAAGAATATAATATTTTAGGAACATACATATTTATATAATAAATGTATTATATAAATGGATTGTAAATAAGAAGAAACTAGAAGCAGGACACCAACCAGTGCTTCTTATAAGAAAATTGTACAATTACAGAATTTTAAAAAATAAATCTTACTTTAAATCATTTGGAAAGAGTGATTGACCATAGTAGTGGAATTAATTCCATAGATCAAGCTGAGGGGAAGGTGAAAGATAAGATACCTCAAAAATATATTGAAGTGTGATGGGGATGGTTCAAGAACTAAATAAAATGTTAGCTATTTGACTCCACCTGGTGTTGCATCTGAATGAAGGTGTGGCAACCTGACTTTAAAAAAAAATCAGCCATTGAAAACTCTCTGTAGCACAGTTCTGATCTGATAGAGCTGGAATCTCAATGAATTGGAATTGATGGTATCTGGTTTAACTGGTAAATTTTATGAACTGTGGAAGATCAAACGATTGGTAAATTAAGAGAAAAGAGCTGGGAAGTATAGCTAGTTTGAGAAGTCGAAAAAGAACTAATATACTTATGTGGTTATAAATTAGGAGGGCCAGTGAATTGAGAGTCAGAATAATTTAGAGGCCGCTTTAAAAATGTTCATTCCTCCTATTCTGGTACTCAACCTTCAATTTCTCTGGGGAAAGTTGTGATTGTAAAACGTTATCCTTTTTTCTCCCCTCTCCTTGCTACTGATCCTCAAGCCCTCAGTTCCCAAAGGAGATCCATTACTATAAGCGTTTGGGAGGAGAGAATAAGGGGACTGAAGCTTAAGAGAAATTGATTCCAATAGACTATATTTCCCTTCTTTTCCTTTCTGTGACTGCCATCCCAATCCCTTCTTCCATTGACACCACTACTGTCAATATCAGAGACAAAACTGGAGCTTGAGAGAGATTTTTGTTACGAGAGCAGACTTGGGCATCTTCAAGCTATAGGATAAATTTGAATGGATAAGTTCAGATAAATTAGCATAGAACTGAGGCCCAAAACTTTATTAAATGTTAAGTTTGAATTTTAAACATTTGGTATATGAATTAAATTTCTCTTTAATTATGTATAAAGATCATACATTTTATGACCTATTATTATTTCTTTATCCCAATAAAACAAAAACCAAACCAAAGCCATTGCCATCAACTTGGCTTATAGTGACTCTCTATAGGACTTCTGAGACTAAGTCTATATAGGACTTCTGAGACTAGAGCAGACAATCTTTTCCCATGGTGGGTTTGAACCACCAACCTGAGGTTGGCAGCCCAATTTCTAAAATTTAAGGGACCGAATCTTGTTTTTGAAAACAATGAAGGTTGAATGTATCACTGAAGATATAGGTTCAATAAATGACAATGGAGATGGACATATCTGATCTTCTCTGGCTTCCCTATTGCCACAAGGAAGGAATTAGACAAGCCTCCATGGCCCATTCTTTCTTACCTATTCTCACACCAAGTGTTCCTCCCACGCCATTGTACATCTATGCTGGGTTCAATAATCTGTTGCTGTTACCACACAGAACTCAAATACAAAGTAGAGGAAGACATCAGTAAAAAGACATCAGAAAATATTAGAAGCCGAAACAATTTAAATGGGTCAAAAAGGAGATCAGTGTTAAGATGTTACTTTTTAACGTGACTAAATCTGTCATTTTATTACTTAGATCACACATGCTGTATTCTTCCATGTAGTCTTACTCGAAGCCTCATTTAGATGGCTGCTTGTTTGAGGACCAGCCTTTAAGTCCCAAGTCCCAAGATTAAGTCCCTTTAATCTTTCTGATAGCCGGGCTTCATCTGCTTTCTTCACCACACTTTGCTATAGCACCCATATCTTCTATAATCTCTTCATAAGGGCAAGTATGGAGTAGGGCCATCTCATAGGAACTAATTGTTCTTAGATTGATACTTGAATTAAGTGTAAGCCCAAAATCCATTCATATATCTATGGTTTATGTATATGCCTTGTATACTTTAGAGACATCATTATCATATTTTATGACAGAACATTATCAGTCATCCCCTTGGAGCATAAGTTAATCCTATTGAT
This sequence comes from Echinops telfairi, assembly GCF_000313985.2. Classification (NCBI taxonomy): domain Eukaryota; kingdom Metazoa; phylum Chordata; class Mammalia; order Afrosoricida; family Tenrecidae; genus Echinops; species Echinops telfairi. The sequence continues at coordinate 967,502 of NW_022111319.1, forward strand.
AAAAGAAATCACTGAGTCCATGCTGACTCATAGCAACCCTACAGGACAGTGTAGGACTGCATCTGTAGGTTTCTAAGACTGTAATTCTTTATAAGAGTAGGAAGCCTCCTCTTTCTTCCTCAGAGTTGCTGGTGTTTTGAACTGTTGACTGCACAGTTATGCAAACAGGGTTCCTCAATTCTGTTGATAGTGTCATTAATTTAGCCAGTGGTGTAGAATTTAAAACACTGTTGTAAAAATGAAATTAAGTATGTCTAGGACGACTTTTCAGACAGAAATATCTGAATTGCTGATGAGTGCTGATTGTACTGATTGTTGCCTAGTACTGATAAAGTCTTAAGTGGCTGGACACTATTTACATAAACCTTGGGCATTGATGATAGGGAAAAACTTTCAATAGCACTCATTCACAAAGGCAGATTCATGTCTAACAGACTAATATACGTCATAAGCAAGGAGATCATTAAAATAATAAATAAGTGATCACAGGCCACCATTGGTCTCAGGCTACCATCCAGAACAAATATATGATCACAGGGTATACCCTCAAAGCAAAGTCCAATTACCTACCAATTACATAACCTTGGGATAGCAGTTATCTACTTCTTCTTATACTAAGGTTTCTTAGCTTGAAGTCCAAGTGAGTACGCCCATTCCTTAAATCTGTTCCATGTGAATTTGAGATAAAATCTAACTTCTTAGTGGGTTTCCACATTGAATCATTCTATGGATGTTGTGTACCTTGAAAGGAGAGAAAAGTGCCAATAGTCCATAGCAGACTGCTTGGGTCACAGTGGGCTGGATAGAAACTAGGTCCAAAGTGTCCACTTAAGAAAATAGTGCTGTATGTATGCAGGGGCACCCCCCCCCCCAACTGGACTTGTGCTGGTCAGAGTAGAGCTTTCGTAGGATGCATTTTTCCCACCAGGCAAGCATGGAGTAACTTGCTCTAAGTTAGTGCACCCTGTGGCGTTGCCCCGGAAGGTTCTCTCTGGCCACAGTGAACTTTTTTGTAAAGCAGCTTTGCTCAAGCTTCGTGTTTTGTTTTGTTTAAAACAATCATTTTACTGAGGGATCATAAAATGCTTATCATAATCCATACATACATCCCTTGTGTTAAGCACATTTGTACATTTGTTGCCCTCATCATTCTCAAAACAGTGCTTTCTACTTGAGCCCTTGGTATCAGTTCCTCATTTTTCCGCTCCTTCCCCCGTCCCCCCTCCCTCATGAACCCTTGATAATTTGTAAATTATTATTTTGTCATATCTTACACTGTCCAACATCTCCTTTCACCCACTTTTCTGTTGTCCCCCAGAGAGGAGGTTATATGCAGATCCTTGTAATTGGTGCCTCCTTTCCACCCCATCTTCGCTACACACTCCCGGTATTGCCACTCTCACCATTGGTCCTGAGGGGTTCACCTGTCCTGTGTTTCCAGTTCCTATCTGTACCAGTGTACATCCTCTGGTCTAGCCGGATTTGTAAGGTAAAATTGGGATCATGATAGCTGGCGGGGGGGACGCATTTAAGAACTAGAGGAAAGTTGTATGTTTCATCATGATACACTGCACCCTGACTGGCTCGTCTCATCCCCGCGACCCTTCTGTAAGGGGATGTCCCGTTGCCCACAGATGGGCTTTGGATCCCCAATCTGAATTCCCCTTCATTCACAATGATAAGAATTTTTGTTCCTGGATGCCTGAAACCCCATCCCTTCCACACCTCATGATCACACAGGCTGGTGTGCTTCTTCCATGTGGGCTTAACTGGTTATCAGCTAGATGGCTGCTTGTTTACCTTCAAGCCTTTAAGACCCCAGACACTTTATCTTTTGATAGCTGGGCACCATCATCTTTCTTCACATTTGCTTATGCACCCATTTGTCTTCAGCGATCGTGTTGGGAAGGTGAGCATCATGGAATGCCAGTTTCATAGAACAAAGTGTTCTTGCATTGAGAGAGTAGAGTAGAGGCCCATTGTCCATCTACTACCTTAATACTAAACCTATAAATATATGCACATAAATCTATTTCCCCATCATCATAAATAAGTATATTTACATATGTACATACCTGCCTCTAGATCTCCATAAATGCCCCTTACCTCCTAGTTCTTTCCTTTATTTCCCTTTACTTTCCTCTTGTTCCACTATCATGCTCAACCTTCATTTGGGTTTCAGTATTTCCTCTCAGTTACATTGCCCTTGCTCAAACCCTACCAGGCCTCGTACACCCTCCTCACCACCAATTTTGGAGCCCTTGTTTTTCCCTTGTCCTTGAGTTTGTTAACACTACTTCCTTTCCCCCACCTCCCCCTCTCCCATGTCTCCCTGGAACTGTTGGTCCCATTGTTTTCTCCTCTAGATTGCTTATCCAGGTATGCTCCTTTCTTCATTAGCTTCATTTGTGTGTGTGTGTGTGGGGGGGGGGCGGTTTAGACCGCACTGCTTCCCCACCATGTAAACCCAGAAATGTCCTCTGTTGCAGTCTGCTCCAATAAGGGGAAAACCTCATTTTTTGTGATGGCTGATTTAAGCATGCCGTCCTTTGAAAGAACAGCTCTGAAGCGATCCAGACTTTTTTTAAAGGTCATTACTGGTGATGAGGCATGGTGCTATTCTTAGGACCCCCAAAGCAAACATCAATCCAGTCAGTGGAAGATGCCATCATTACCCCACCCCCAAAATGCTCATAAAGTGAAATCAAACATCAAGATGATGTTCATTTTTTTTAAACATGTGAGTCGGATAATGTATTTGGAGTTTGTTTCACCATGTTAGACTGTTAATCAAGCTTTCTATTTAAAGGTTCTGAAAAGACTGAACAGTGTGCAACAAAAAAGACCTGATTTATGGCAGATGTTGGACTGGTTTTGCCACCATGACAATGCACCTGCTTACACAACCATTTTGATTGGCCATTTTTTTGGCAAAAAACAGCATGCCTCTCTTGCCCTATGCACTTTACTCACCTGACCTTGCTCTATGTTCAGTTTCTTCTTGTTTACACAAATGAAGAGGGACATGAAAGGACAGCAATTTGATGACATAGAAGAGGTGAAGGAAAAAACGAGGGAGGTACTGTCAGCCATCCAAACAGATGAGCTTGAAAAATGTTTCGAAGAATAGAATCACAGATTTGACAAATGTAGGAAGGGCAATGGAGAGTATTTTGAAGGTGCTTAGGTTGTTTTGTAAAAAAATTTAAATACATAGCTTTGAAAAAAATCCATTTTTTTAGTATCTCTGCATATACTTCTCTTGGGTTCTATGTAAGTATTGTTAAGCATTCCTTCCCATCCCTACCCTTCCCAAGTAGGAGATTGTTCAACCTAGTTTACCCAGCAGCAGAAATGTAATCGCCTTTTCTGAGATATATTTGCTCCCTTCCCCCTAACTTAACTTTATTTTCCAATACGGTTCGTTTATCACACTGTAGAAGTTTACGTTGATTTGGAGTGACCGTAGCATACCGTTATATGGCAGCAACTGAATGATATCTTTCTCTCCCCGTCTTAAAAACTGACATGAGCTAAGGTGAGGACTTCTCTGATGAGGTAGTTTTTAAGATGCACATGGGGGGGGGGCAGGTAATTTATGGTTGATGGTCCCAGGCAGTCGCCCTACCTGATTGCTTGGGAGACTAGATTAGAAGATTACATGACCTTTGATGAGAAGCCTACCTTTGACTTATTGTTTATTCTTATATTAGTGGACTAATACAATATTTGTCCTTTTCTCATGAACTAACTTTGTAATGGCTAACTTAATGGTTTCCAGGCCCATCCAGGTGTTTCTTGGTCTTGTCACTGTTTTTTTTTTGGTTGCATAGTATTCTATGTATGGGCATTTGGGCTTATTCCTAGGTATTTCATCTTATGTGTAGCTCTTATAAATGATACTGTTTTCTTGATGTCTTCTTCCAAGCTCACATTGCTGGTATATAGGAATTCAATTGTTTTCTGCTTGTTGATCTTGTATTCTGATACTTTATTAAATCCCTCAATTGTTTACAACAGGGTTTTTTTGTGTGTGGAGTCCTGGGATTCTCTCTATATGTGTATACAATCACATTGTCTGCAAATAGTGAGATCTACATGTCTTCTTTGCTCAGTTGTATTCCCTTGATTTCTGTTTGTTTTCTGGCTAGGATTCCCAGTACAATGTTGAATAAGCGTAGTGGTAAAGGGCACCCGTGTCTAGTTCGTTTTTGCAGAGGAAACTTTTTTCAGTTTTTCCCTTTTGATTATGATATTGGCTTTGGGTTTTGAGTAGATGGCCCTTATCATGTTGAGGAGTTTCCCTTCTTTTCTTATTGAGTATTTTATTAGAGACGGGTGTTGGATATTCTGTTTATGTAGATTACTTTGATTGATTTCCAGATGTTGAACCATCACGAATCCCAATTGGTAATGATCAATTTTGTTTTTAGTATGTTGATTGATTCTATTGGCCAGACTTTCTATCTGAAATCTTGCATGTTCATAAAGCATATTGGTGTGTAATTTTCTGTCTATGTGATGGTGTCTTTGACTAGTTTGGGCATCAAGGTTATTTTAGATTCATAGAATGAGTTTGCAAGTTTTCTGTCCCTTTCTGTATTCTGGAACCTGAATGTTTTGTAGAATTCCCTGGGAAGCCATCTGATCCTGGGCTTTTCTTGGTGGGAAGTTTCTTATTTTGTTATGAATCTGTTAAGGTTTTCTATGTACGTCTGAGTTAGTTCAGTTCATGATGTGTTTCTAGGTATTTTTCCATTTCTTCTAAATCAGTGGTTGTCAACCTTCCGAATTCTGTCACCTTTTAATATAGTTCCTCATGTTGTGGTGACCCCCAACCATAAAATTATTTTTGTTGCTACTTCATAACTCTATTTTTGCTACTGTTTTGAATCGTAATATACATATCTGATATGCAGGATGTATTTCCACTGTTACAAATTGAACATAATTCAAGCATAGTGATTAATGACAGAATAATATGCACTTATATATTGTGAAATATTTATTTCTAATTACAAATAAATGAAATTTTGTCTTAAAGCATTGTAGCATGGGTAACAGTCTTCACTCCAGGTACTCATATGTGGGCATATCTGCATGAGTTTACTCCCTACCCTGAGGCAGCGGCGGCAAGTTGCAGTAGCCTTAGTTGAGAAGAGAAAAAGCCCCTGGGCAGCCCTCAGAGACCATAGGGGGTGGGGCGGACAGAGAGCAGAGATGTAAACAGAAGCAACAGTGTAGC
>NW_022111319.1:972846-980084 GCF_000313985.2 Echinops telfairi
TTTTTTTGTGTGTGGAGTCCTGGGATTCTCTCTATATGTGTATACAATCACATTGTCTGCAAATAGTGAGATCTACATGTCTTCTTTGCTCAGTTGTATTCCCTTGATTTCTGTTTGTTTTCTGGCTAGGATTCCCAGTACAATGTTGAATAAGCGTAGTGGTAAAGGGCACCCGTGTCTAGTTCGTTTTTGCAGAGGAAACTTTTTTCAGTTTTTCCCTTTTGATTATGATATTGGCTTTGGGTTTTGAGTAGATGGCCCTTATCATGTTGAGGAGTTTCCCTTCTTTTCTTATTGAGTATTTTATTAGAGACGGGTGTTGGATATTCTGTTTATGTAGATTACTTTGATTGATTTCCAGATGTTGAACCATCACGAATCCCAATTGGTAATGATCAATTTTGTTTTTAGTATGTTGATTGATTCTATTGGCCAGACTTTCTATCTGAAATCTTGCATGTTCATAAAGCATATTGGTGTGTAATTTTCTGTCTATGTGATGGTGTCTTTGACTAGTTTGGGCATCAAGGTTATTTTAGATTCATAGAATGAGTTTGCAAGTTTTCTGTCCCTTTCTGTATTCTGGAACCTGAATGTTTTGTAGAATTCCCTGGGAAGCCATCTGATCCTGGGCTTTTCTTGGTGGGAAGTTTCTTATTTTGTTATGAATCTGTTAAGGTTTTCTATGTACGTCTGAGTTAGTTCAGTTCATGATGTGTTTCTAGGTATTTTTCCATTTCTTCTAAATCAGTGGTTGTCAACCTTCCGAATTCTGTCACCTTTTAATATAGTTCCTCATGTTGTGGTGACCCCCAACCATAAAATTATTTTTGTTGCTACTTCATAACTCTATTTTTGCTACTGTTTTGAATCGTAATATACATATCTGATATGCAGGATGTATTTCCACTGTTACAAATTGAACATAATTCAAGCATAGTGATTAATGACAGAATAATATGCACTTATATATTGTGAAATATTTATTTCTAATTACAAATAAATGAAATTTTGTCTTAAAGCATTGTAGCATGGGTAACAGTCTTCACTCCAGGTACTCATATGTGGGCATATCTGCATGAGTTTACTCCCTACCCTGAGGCAGCGGCGGCAAGTTGCAGTAGCCTTAGTTGAGAAGAGAAAAAGCCCCTGGGCAGCCCTCAGAGACCATAGGGGGTGGGGCGGACAGAGAGCAGAGATGTAAACAGAAGCAACAGTGTAGCAGAACCCCTATCACTGATCCCTGCCTGTGGAGTTGCGAGGGTTTAGTCCTTGCCCTGAGGTGGCGGTGGCAAGCTGGCAAGCTTTGGCTTTGCCGGGGGGTGGGGGTGGGGGGAAGACCAACCCTGCGCAGGCCTTCCAGACTGGGAGAACAGAGAGCAGAGATATAAACAAAAGCTACAATATAGTTGAACCCCGATCCCTGCCCATGGAGCTGCAAGGGTCAAGTTCCTGCCCTGAAGCTGGCGGGGGTAAACTGGCTGTGATGAGACCAAATCCGCCTATAGGCTCCAAATGGTCCTGGCTCTGGCAGAGACAGTGGCAGGGCCAAGGTCAAGCCCCAGCCGGCTTCCCCTGAGGTAAGCCAAAAGCTCCAAGCCCCTCAAAACCCCGTGGGTCTGTGCCTACTTATCTTTATGATGTTCCTCCTGCGTTCCAGTTGTATTAAAGCTCCCTCTAAGCAACTCTCCTGGGCTGGATTCTGCCGAGTCCCTCTGGTATGTGTCACTCCGCCGCCATCTTCCCGGAAGTCCCCCCATCTACTACTTTAATACTAAACCTATACATATATGCACATAGGTCTATTTCCACATTCTCATATATAAATATATTTGCATATTTACATGCCTTTATTTAGACCTCTATAAATGCCCTTTGCCTCCTAGTTCTTTCCTCTATTTCCTTTTACTTTCCTCTTGACCCACTACCATGTGCAGCCTTCATTTGGGTTTCAGTAATTCCTCTCAGTTACATCACTCTTGGTCATGCCCCCTAGCAGGCCTTCTACACCCTCCTCACCACTGATTTCGATCACTTGTTGTTCCCTTGTCCCTGGGTTTGTTAACACCACTTCCTTTCCCCCCATCTCCCCCTTTCCCATGTCCTTCCAGAACTGTCAGTCCCGTTGTTTTCTCCTTCAGATTGTTTATCCAGCCTATCATATTTAGACCTGCGGAGATAACAACATGCACAAAAACAAGAGAGCGTAAAAACAAGCAACAAAAGAAAACAAAACAACAAGGCAATGACAAGAAACAAAACATACCACAACAACAACAAAAAAGAAAAGCTTGTAGTTAATTCAAGGACTGTTTGTTGGTCTTCACGAGTGTTTTCCAGTTGAGTGTGATGAGGCACCAAGCCCTGGCCTTAAAGTCTATTTTTGGTATTCCCTTGGGACTTCGTTGCTCTGTTCCCCTTGCTGTTCTTTCCATGCCCTTAGTGTTTTGCCTTGGTGTGTTGGGATCAGATCTGGCAGAATTCCCTTACTGTCTCCATTGTTGTCCCCTGTAGAGCTATGGGTCAGTGAGGGATGTCGTGTCTCATAGTGGGGCCGGCCACATGGTCTTCTCTGTGGTTTGGCTGCTCTGAGCAGGAATATTGTCCTCAAGGTTCGGTGGGCCGGGATGTGCTCCACTCTCTCTTCCTCACCCTTCATTTGCTCCCATGTGTTCTGAGCAGACACATCCCTCTCCCTGAGCTAAAGCTTCAGTGCTGTCCTCCGAAATAAATTCTTCTGTGGGGAGGGGCAGGTGTCCACGGAGTTGAGATTGGGACCAGCCTCTCAGACCTCTCCACTGGTTGCCTATTCCATGTTGGCATGTTGCATTCACATCTTGGAGCACTGGGTTGAAGTCTGGTCCATCTTTCCTTATCTTTATGATGCTCCTCCTGAGATCCAGCAGTGTTGCATTTCCCTCTTAGTAACTCTCCTGGGCTGATTTCTGTGGAGTCCCTCTAGTATGAGTTACTCAGTCGCCATTTTCCTGGAAGTCCCCCACATTTCTGATAGTTTTATGACCTCTTCCTCAGAGTAATCCATTGGTTTTGGGTGATTTTTGCTTATTTGTGTTTGTTCTTGGTGGTAAGCATTTCATTTGGTTGACTGCTGTTTCCTCAGCATCGTGGTATAGCTCTTAATGCTTTGTTACCTGTTGGTTATGTATAGGCATTTGGCTCTGTTTAGTGACTTGCGAGAGGTCTAATAGGAGCTGGAATATATACAGCTTTAAAATGGAGAAAAGGCAAGAGAGGTGATATGTTAAGCCAGGTTGTCTAGAGAAACACATTCAGTGACATTCATCTGTTTATAAGAAAATTCTTCCTATAAAGACATAATTATATATCAACAAAGCATCCCAGCACAGTCCAATTCAACTCCATTAGTCTGATACTCATCTATAAGGTCCTCTTCAGTGTCAAATAGCCACATGCAGCGACTCACAATACCAGAAGATCACAGGCTGGTCAGTGCAGAGTTGTGTACTTCCAAGGTTGGTGGGGACATGGTAGGGCACCTGCAGCTCTCAGGGTCAGTGACAGTGTCCCAACCAGTAGGAAGTGAGGGGGCAGAGTGGGAGACAGGTACTCAGAGTCCTTCGTTTATTAGAAAGTCACCCTCCCAAGGAGGCATCATCAGTCTATGAAGTGATAGGCAGATTGGGTTTCCCCCCTACACTTTCATACATTTTCAAGTTCTCATAAAATCATCTAATTATCATAGACCACCCCTTGTCAACTTGACACATTTCAACAGCACTTTAACCATACATAATCACCAAAGTAAATAACAAAATAAAGTTTGGGCCTGATGGGATTCAACTAACTTGTATACAACTGAAAAATGCATCAGTCCCATTTAAATTTTATATTCTATAAGCAAATAAAACTATAATATTCTATGCTGAACAATTGCAGATGTGTTAACACTTACACCTGAATCATGTAATCACATCAGCATCTTCCCCCACCTATGAAAGCTTTTAAGCCAGCCACTTTCTCCCTATGATCTCTCCCTGTTTGGGGTATCCACTGCCTATTTCTATCAACCTAGTACTCTGAGGAGACAATTATAATCTTTAATTTGAGGAATCTTTATTCCAGTTGAAATCTTGTGTGTCTGCATCTATAAGCAATGTCAAAACAAGGCAGGCCATTTAACAGATCCAATGTAATGACTTAAGGCAGTGCACTTATAGACTCTAATCATGATTCGCAATATTTGTTTCTATCCCAAATTATATCAATAACAGTAGGTAGAAGAGATCCGCGTAATTCTAGTATAACCAACTCCTAAATACAAGTCTTAAAACAGTAAAATTCAGTCCTTTCTTATTGAACTATCCCATTCATATGCAATATGCCCTTAGACCTCTGGCAGGATCAAGCCAGGGCCAGGCATTCAGTCAGCTGCTTTGACTAAGCATCAGGGCTTTTGACTCTGAAAAGTCCAAAAGGTATTTTGTCCCCTGAGCTGCAATTGAACATCCATTACATTCATTTGCTCCATTTCAAATATGAATAACTAAAGACAGCTTCTAAGAACCCAAAGTTTGACTCCCTATGCCCTTCTAGATGACAACTGAGTAAACTTAGTGGCCCTGATCTCTGACTATCCAAAGGAGAAAAATCCAATTTCATCCAATGTCTTTAAGGCAGAGGTACTATAAGCCTCTCCTCTCCATTTTCATTATTTGTTTCTCTAGCAACCCATTCTTGGTACCATAATGTGTTAGGCCAGGTTGTCTAGAGAAAAATCCAGTGACATTCATCTATGTACAAGAAAAAAATCTTTCTATCATGAAATAATTATATATCAAGAAGGCCTTCCAGCCTAGTCCATCTCATGTCCATAAGTCTGATACTAGTCTACATGTCCCTCTAAATACTTGCATAACTACATACACTGACGCACAATACAGGACTATTACAGGCTGGTGGATTCAAGGTCAGCGGAAGCATGGAAGGGCACTGGCAGCTCTCGAATTCAGTGTTAGAGTCACAGCAAACAGGAAGATGGTGGTTCAGAGAGAAAAGTTTCCACTTTTCTTCGTTTATAAGATGGCCACAGCTCCAAAGAGGCATCATCAGTCTGACCTGGTTAACAGATTGACTCCACCCACACACTTTCACACATCTTCAAGTTGACATAAAAATCATCTAACGACCATAGGTGGGTAATTGGGAAGATGATGACTGGGCGCAGGGGGTGGGAAAAAGTGGAAGAATAAAATAAAAATAATGATAAGCAGCTGTCAAGAGAGACCAACAAATTTGTAAAAATAATGGGTAAATGTATTTTAAGAGGGGAATTGGAATTAATAAGTTCCACTGACTCATGTTTCATGAGGAAAAAGAAAGAGAAAAAAGAGGTAATGCTAGAGTTGTAAGGAGGGGAGGGACAAAACAGACACAAGACCAGGGTATGGCCTAGTGTGGGTACTAATTTCAGTTTCTATGGCATGAATATGGGCATATCTTTGCAAAAAAAAAACAAAACAAAACCTTGTTTGTATATGTGTGCAAGTATCTAAAGGATTGTTTGTTTTTGCCTTGGGTATTCTCTGGAGGATAAGGCTGCACCTGAAGATGGCACTGGAAGGGGGAGTGGTGGATAACTCTTGGAATATGAGAGTATTATAATAGAACAAAAGTACAGACTCCCCACCCCCAAATATTATAAAGTAGAAAATTAAACTGCCTAATGGTTTGGAAATCTTTTCTTTTGGTAGTGTTATTTAGTAAACACATGTGCTTTGTAGGGGAGGTTGAGCAAGTGGTGCAGAAGGGCACCAGAGCTTAATGCAAGAAAGAAGTTAGAAGGGGAGAAGGAAGAAAAAAGGAAAAGTTAAGCTTGGCTATGATTATCTCTGCTCCAAGCTGCCCATACAGAACTTTCCAACAGAGGGCAGTGATATAAGAGGTTTGGCTGTTTGCATTGCCTCAGGGACCTGGAAAAATCAGCTATGCTCCAGGAGGAGTAGGGCTCACAGAAGAGGCTCATGCCTCTTGTCAGTGGTTAACAAGCATTGCTTCTCTCCCATTTCAAGAACTTGGGTCTACTTTTATATTGAGATGCTTGCTGCCAGGAAGTGCAGGATATACTTCCCTGGTGACCTTTTCTGGTAGTTGTTGAGGAGATCTGTTTTCTTCTTGAGAAATTAATTTGCTCATCCTCGTCTTTTATCTCTCCATATGAAGTTGGTAATTAGTTTTCTCATTTGGATCTGTTGTTATGTCACCCTTTTCATCTTAGTACTAAGTGTTTGACTCGTCTTTCTTTCCCTTAAGTTTGCCAGTAGTTGTCAATTTTGTTAATCCTTTCAATAAATGAACTTATTTTCTTGCTATTTTATCATTGTTTTTCTGTTAGTTTATTCTACTCTAATCTTTAGGGTTTCTTTTCGACTGTTGCTGGTGGGTTTATGTTGTTGCCTAGTTCAATAATATATTTTGCAATCTCCATATGTTTGAGTTTATATTCTTGTCCTTTCTATTGTTCATTTCTATTTTTATAGTATTGTGATTTGTTATGTGACTTAACATGCTTGTAGAGTACATGGACACTGGAAAAGAATATATATCATTTCATTGCTGCATGGAGTGTTCTGTGTATATGCAGGGGGTCAAACTGGTCGTACAGTTTAGATCTTATGTTCCTTTTTTCAATTTTTTTTTCTGAAGAAAGGAAGAGGGAGAAGGATAAGAAAAAGAAAAAAATCAGGAAAATAGAGAAAATAAAAGAAAAAATTGATGTGGTTTGGATGAGGATGCTAAATTCTTTTATGGAAATGCAGACTCAAAGGTCTCTGTTCTGTAGGCACATGGATAAAATAATGGAAAAAACTGTAGCTTGGGTGGGTATACATATTTTCACAGCTGCATTGGCATGCAAAGCAACTTACTCAGTGAGGCAGTGCATATCTTAAAGGGACAGAGTGTAGGTGTGTGTGTGGGGGGAGAATAAAGGAAACAGGTAGGGGGAAAAACAAGAAAAAAATGCAGCTTGGATGAGACATTCTGGTCAGACAAGGAGGGCTTCTGCAGTAAGCAGCTGACTTGGTCTGTTATTTATACAGGTCTACCAGAGGTTCGTGTGTGTGTGTGTGTGTGTGTGTGTGTGTGTGTGTGTGTGTAGGCCCTTGAGGATAGTACATAGAAGCAAATTGGGCTTCTACTCTGTTGTGAAAGGGAAACATGGGAGTGGTGTCTGTTCCTGGTGCAGCAACTAGTGAGCA
>NW_022111319.1:980184-994188 GCF_000313985.2 Echinops telfairi
AAAAAAATGCAGCTTGGATGAGACATTCTGGTCAGACAAGGAGGGCTTCTGCAGTAAGCAGCTGACTTGGTCTGTTATTTATACAGGTCTACCAGGTGTGTGTGTGTGTGTGTGTGTGTGTGTGTGTGTGTGTGTGTGTGTGTAGGCAGGTGAGGATAGTACATAGAAGCAAATTGGGCTTCTACTCTGTTGTGAAAGGGAAACATGGGAGTGGTGTCTGTTCCTGGTGCAGCAACTAGTGAGCACTTGTTGCCCTGCACCACATGGTGACTGCACTACTTTGATGCACAATCTGTGGCTTTGAGAAACCTTGGTTTACTTACCTTTTAAGGTTTTTTTTTAGCTTCCAAGGAGTACAGGATTTCCTTCTCGCTGGGATATTTTATTATTGTTCAGATCATCCTGGACTTGTTATCTGGTGATCATGTTCCTCTGGAAGTCTTTCCTCCCTCTTTTTATCCCTACTTTTTTGGGGGTTGAAATGATTTAAAATGTCTTGGTTATGTATGAATTTGGAAGTTTTGGGTTCTTATTTCTCTTTTAATATAAAATGTAAACCATGAAAGCATATCTTTAAAGAAAAATGTTTTGTCAATTTCCAAATAGCCTTGGCTTTTGGAATTTAACTAAATTAGATAGAACAAACAAAATGGGTCGCCTAAATTTCTTAAACACTTATCTATGTAATTGATTTAAACTCATCAAAAGATGATACTATTTTGATAAGTATCTTTTTAATAAAGAATTGTATTATATAAGATGTTCTAAATGAACTATTGTGATTTCATTTTTGTTTTAGTTTGAAATGCTTACGGGTACTCTACCATTTCAAGGTAAAGACAGAAATGAGACCATGAATATGATACTAAAGTAAGTATAAACAGTGTCTTATTTTTTTTTGAGAAGCTTAATGTTGTAAATTGACACCAAAGAATATTTTTCACTGTCTTGCTACTTTCTCCTATGATATAGAGGACGTTAGTGACCATTATTAAAATACGTTTCCACCCCCCCAGATTTGTCAATTCAGAAGTACTGTTAGATTATATAAGTGAAAATTTCTAAACTCATCTTTTCCAGAGCAAAACTTGGAATGCCTCAGTTTCTTAGTGGTGAAGCACAAAGTCTTCTAAGGATGCTATTCAAAAGGAATCCAGTAAATAGATTGGGTATAGTTACTTGTATCATCTTTTATAATTTTATACTGTGTACTTGGGGATAATTACACTTTTATGATTACAGATGCTAATTCATTTACTGATATTAATTTATCCCTAGTTTTTATGATTGTGGCTACAAATATTCATGCAACAATAAAAAACTTATGTACATTATTTAAGCAAAATGAAGTGATCTATTTGAAACTTCTATTTCAAAGACAGTATTATGTACTGTATATACATAAGACCTATTTTGAAAGAGTTAGCAGTATAATACCTTTTAAGAGTAACCATTTTACGTATTTGGCAGTAGTTAATTTTTATGGAATAAAAATTTAAAAGAGCATGTGCTTAAATTATGTTCTTTTGAACAATAATTTTGATTTTATTTATGAAGTACTTCAATATTTTATGATAACATAGCCAATGTGATGTGATTACCAGTTATTTTTATCATACTAAAATCAGAACCTTTTAATAAAATTCAAGATAAAAAAATAGAAACTTTCACTGCATGGAACCTAGGAAATATATATACTTTTGTTTATAGATAAATAACCTGGAAGCTAGGTAGCTCGGTTTAAAAGTCATAATCTTTTTGTTATTGCCATTTTTTTATAGGTTCAGAAGGCGTTGAAGAAATAAAAAAGCATATCTTCTTTGCAAATATTGACTGGAATGTAAGTGCAGCTGAAAGTTTGTTACTGAATAAGTTTTTAGTAATAAGAACAAAAATCTGGAAAAGGGTAACATGGACTTTGGTGAGAAATTTCAGCTACTTGCTTTATATATTCAATCTGATATTTTTATTTGTAAGTGTAGCATATTATTGCAGTAACTGAACCAGTAGATATATAAAAAATAATAAATGCATTTTTCTTCTCATATGTTTTATCTGTTAAGCATGATTAATAATTTTCCATATTTTAGTTTGGGAATGTGGACATGTGGAGAGGAACCAAACCAAAACCAAACTCACTGCCATCGAGTCAATCCCGACTCATGGTGGCCTTATGGGACAGGACAGAACTGTCCCTGTAAGTTTTTAAGACTGCAAATCTTTACGGAAGTAGAAAGCCCCTTCTTTCTCCCACAAAGTGGCTTGTAGTTTTGAACTGCTGACCTTGCAGTTAGCAGCCCAAGTTGTAACCACTACGCAACCAGAGCTCCTTGCAGAGAGGAAATGGAACGGGAAAGGATATAAATGATGTCATAGATTTTATAGAGAATTAATTTTAGAGATTTTAAGTGGTTTATTACCATGCATTATAACAAAGTGATTTTATTAAGAAATTGATATTTGTACAGATATTTCATGGAATACTTTTTAAAGGAAAAGAACAAGGAAACATTGAGAAATTCTGCTCATGCTTAGAGATAATTTTAAAATTTAATTCCAAATCCTATACTAATAAGTGTTTCTTCGAAAAGCTTACTTTAACAAATTTACTCAGCTCTGTATATGGTATATGTTACTAATCTCATAATTAAATATATTTGTGTATTTTGATATTGATATTATATTTTTTATCAAAAGGAAAACAGTCTGTTTTGATTCCTGGAGTAAGGGTAGAGAACCACTAATTCATTAACCAAGTAATTATTTCATTTGACCTGTGGAACAAATTTTGATAGATAATAATTTTATTTATTTACCATTTTTAACTTATTTTAATTAGCTTTTATTTTAAACTTAATTTATCTAAAGCTATGAGGGTTTTTTCCAATCTCCAGTTTCTTCTTGGATATCTTTTTTCTTCTGTGTAATCTCTCATTTAGGAAAAATTTATTTGATTAATCAAACCATGAACTCTGAAAGTCTGGCAGCGCATTGGCACATCTTAGGGGCTTTGTTTACATGAATGTGCTCAGAGATCAGGGAATCCACATATAACTCTTAAATTTGACATTACTTTCTGCATTATTAATCATGTGCAGCAAAAATTCAGTATTATTTTCATGAGCCTGTGCCCAGTCCCCCTGTTTGGACTGGGCACTCCTATCAACACCACCAGTATAATGTCAGAAAGGTGCATGTTGCTTCTACAAAGTGACAGCTTTCAAACACTTGGTGGCTTGGACAGTTTCATGGGTGTTCTTAAAATATACTTGAAGATTTGGAGCTTTTGGTTTGCATGGTTTTGTGGGGTTTTCTGGGTCAAATTTTTAGAAACCATTTTGACAAAGCACCGCAGTTCCCTATGGGAAGACTTGATTTTACCTTTTATAAGTGTACACTGCACCAAAACTTAGTAAGTCATTAATATTAGTACCTTGGAAGACTACATGTGTGCATCTCTCCTTTTATGTTCATGTTTCTCCTTTTTTGTTTCCTTAATTAACAAAATGTTTTGACTGTCAATTGGATAAAAGTTGTAGAGTAGTTTACATTCCTACAATTAATATATATTTTGTTTTGTGTCATTGATTGCAATTCCCTCAATGTATCATAGCCTAGCACTCTTCCTGCATTTCCGGCTTCATTTTTTCTTCTCTTTTTCTAGCCCTTTGAACTTTGTCCTGGGTTAAATAACTCACTGCTACCGAGTCGAGTTAATACTAACTCATAGCAACCCCCTGTGGGCTTCTAAGACTGTAACTGTTTATGGGAGTAGAAAGCCCAGTCTTTCGCTTGTGGAACTGCTGGTGGGTCCAAACTGCTGATTATGCAGACCACAGCCCAACACGTAACCACTACACTGCCAGGGTTGATTATACTTAGATGTATCTACATTACTAGTATTATTGTTTGACTGAAAATAGAGCTATGAGGATGAGTTCATTTCTAGACTTGAAGGCCCGCTAATAATCAGTCTTGAGTGTTACAAGTCTCTATACAACCAGTAAACCTATCCTTTCAATGCTTTTGAGTTTTGTTCCTCATTTTTCTCCTCTTATCTAGGGCCTTCTAATATGATCACCTTAAAAAAGCACTTTATTTGTGGCAGTCAGGTACCACAAAGTCCTGGCTTCAGGGTAATGCACATTGATGTTCATGTGGCCCATTCGCGCATTGGACTAATTATTTCCATGTGTCTTCAGTTTTCTTCATTATCCTTTCCTTAGGGTATGGGGGGACTAACAATTGCACAACTTACCAATTAGGATGTATAGACCATTTTCTTTGGTAACAGTATTATGTCAAATGGCCTTGGTTTCCCTTGAGAGTATGTATAGTCCTGAACCCCCAGCCAGGCATGTGGTAGTCTTACAAATTTTCATAACTTTCCATATTCCCTGTATCCTCAACCACAACAATGGGTATATTTCTGTGGCTGTTATATAATTTCATATCAACTTGATATATAAAAGTGTAAGGGTGGAGTCTAGCCTGTGAATCAGGTCACAGCCTGATGGTACCTTCTTGTGGGCATAGCCTTCTCATAAGGAGGGTCCTGGGAACCTCCCTCTCTTTCTCTGCCTTCACCTTCTTGCTAAAGAGCCACTCTAGGACTTTCCAGAGCCCTGTAATGCTTCCAACGCCATTAGATACATTCGACTTTTTGCCCACTGGCCTGTGATCTTCCTGTATTTTGCATCATTCTTTGTAGCTGAGTGAGCCTGAAGAGGGACTTATGGACAAGTGTCAGACTTAAGGACTGGGTTGGACTGGGCTGGGATACTTTCCTGATATATAACTACTTCTTAATATAAAGCTCCTTTTAAAAATACTTTTTGGGGGCTCTTACATGTTTTAGCATAATACATACATTCATCCAGTGTGTCAAGCATATTTGCACATATGCTGCCATCATCATTTTCACAGCATTGTCTTCCGACTTGAGCCCCTGATATCAGCTCCCTATTTGTTCCCCCTCCCACCTCCACCCACCCTCCCTCATGTACTCTTGATAAGTTATAGATTATTATTTCCATATCTTACATCGTCCTTTGTTGCCTCGCACCCATTTTTCCATTATTCATCCCCCTAGGAGGAGGTTCTAGGTTGATCTTCGTGATCAGGTCCCCCTTTCTCCCCCACCATCCCCTAATCCTACTGGTATCTCTACTCTGATTGTTGGCCCTGAGGTGTTTATCTATCCTGGATTCCTTGTGTTTCAGGCTCTTATCTGTAGCAGTGTGAGTGCTCTGGTCTAATCTGATTTGTAAGGTAGAATTGAGGTCATAATAGTGGGGTGAAGGAAGCACCAATGAACTAGAGGAAAGGTGTGTGTTTCATGGGTACTATACTGCACCCTGACTGGATCATCTCTTCCCTGTGACCCCTCTGTGAGGGGATGTCCAGTTGTCTACATATGGGCATTGGGTCTCCACTCCATGCCTCCCCCTCCCCAATTCACCTTGGGCATGGTTTTGTTCTGGCTCTTAGATGCCTGATAACTGATACCATCGACACTTCATGATCACACAGGCTGGTGTGCTTCATCCATGTGGGCTTTGTTGCTTCTGAGCTAGATAGCTGCTTGTTTATCTTCAAGCCTTTAAGACCCCAGATGCTATATCTTTTGATAGCCATGTGCCATCAGCTTTATTTACCACATTTGCTTATACACCCATAAAGCTCTTTCTTATACTGGAACATTGGATTTGTTTTTCTCGTCAAACCAGCCTAACACAATTTCTGTCAATGGAACGTCCCAATGTTGAAATATCTTCTGCCAAATCCTATGTATATTTGTGGGTACACTTGTACTCTCCTTCCCATGGTCTTTTAGCCTGAATTTTTTATCCATGCATCGACTCATACACTCACTGACATTGAATCAATACTGACTCATAGCAACAGAACTGCCCCTTTGAGTTTCCAAGGCTGTAACTGTTTATAGGACTAGAAAGACCCATCTTTCTCCCGAGGTTCACCTAGTGGCATTGAACTTCTCACCTTAAGGATTGCAACCCAACATGTAACCTCTATACCACCAGGGCTCCTTGATCATCATTATTGCACAGTTGTTTATATAACATTATTTACCACTGTTGCCTTTAACACTCACCCTCCTCTCAGTGTCTTCCACCATGTATATGTCAGCTTGTTATAGTCGTATCTTCAGTGTTGCTGTGGTGATGGAAGCCATGCTACCAGTATCTCAAATACTAATAGTGTCACCCATGGTGGGCAGATTTCAGTGGTTCTTCCAGACTAAGAACAGACCATGGATAACGGAATAAACTCAGAACATTGTCTGATATAATGCCTGATGATGAGCTCCTTGGGTTGGTGGGCAAAAATGATTGGTCAAGAGCTGTTTCTCTTCAAAGTAGAGTTGACCTTAATGACATGTATAAAACAAAGCTTTTGGAACTTTTATTTGCTGATGGAGCATGACTCAAAATGAGAAGTAATGTTTACAAATATCCAATAATAATCTGAGCATCATCAGAACAAAAAATCTTACCATAGTGAATGATGGGGGGAGTGCGGAGTGGAGACCCAAAGCCCATTAGTAGGCCACTGGAGATACCCTTGCAGAGGGGTCTCGGGGAGGAGATGAGCCAGTCAGGGTGTGATGTAACAACGATGAAAAATACAACTTTCCTCTAGTTCCTAAATGTTTCCTCCCCACTCCCACTACCATGACTCGAATTCGACCTTGCAAGTCTGGCTAGACCAGAGGATGTACACTGGTACAGATAGAAACTGAAAATACAGGGAATGCAGGGTGGATGAGTCCTACAGGACCAGTGGTGTGAGTGGCGATACAGGGAGGGTAGAGGGAGAGTGGGTAGGAAAGAGGGAACCGATTACAAGGAACTATATGTGACCTCCTCCCTGGGGGACGGTCAACAGAAAAGTGGATGAAGGGAGACGTCGGACAAGGAAAGATGTGACAAAATAACAATTTATAAACTATCAAGGGCTCACGAGGGAGGGGGAAGGTGAGGACCTGATGCCGGGGGGGTTTGGGTGGAGAGAGAATATTTTGAGAATGATGAGGGCAATGAATGTGCAAATTCGCATTACATAATTGATGTGTGTATGGATTGTGATAAGAATTGTATGAGCCCCTAATAAAATGATTTTAAAAAATAATCTGAGCATGAAATTTCCAAACTATGAACTTGGAAAATATACAACTTATTAACAATGAAATGGAGTGCATAAAGATAGATATCTTAGGTAGTAGTGGTGACCAAAAATTGACTGTTATTGTATGGTTTATTATGTAGGAATGACATTCAAGAAGAATTGTATCACATTCACAATCAAAAAGAATGTTTCAAAGTGTATATTGAATTACAGTGGTCTCTGTAAGGAAGTTCTGTTAATACAACTATATTTAAAATTTATGCAGCAAGAACTAAAGCCAATGATGCTGAATTTGAAAAATTCTACTTAGTCTTCAGTCATAAATTGATCATATAATTATAGTTATTAATATATACATAATTATTGATTAGAATGCAAAAGTTGGCGAGAAAGAGGAAGGGCCAATAGTTGTAAAAGATGGTTTAGGTGGTGATAGAAATTAAACTGAAGATGGCATGATAGAATTTAGTGAGACCAATGATTTTTATCAATTTCCAGTCATTAAATGGCAATTTTACACATGGACATCACTAGATTAAATACGGAAGAATCAAATTGACTACATATGTGAGAAGAAACCATGGAGAAATTCAGTATCATCAACCAAAAGAAGGGCAAGGGATAACTGGAACAGATCAAAAATTACTCATATGTATATTCCGTTTGAAGCTGAAGAAAATTCAAAGAAGTCCATAGCAACTCCATTGTGACATTGAGTGTATCCAAGCTGAATTTAGGGACCATCCGGAGAACAGATTTGATGCATTGTATTGATCATCAATGACCCAAGACCTGATGAATTTTGAGATGACGTCAAAACTATCATACATGAAAAACACAAAAGTTCATTTTAAAGATAGGAAAGAATTAAAAGAACAAAGTAGATGTCAGAAGAGAATGTGAAACTTGTTCTTGCACATAGACTAGTTAAGACAACTGATGAAAAGATGAGGTCAAAGGTTTTCAAAGGTTAGCTCAAGAAAATAAAGAATTACTCGTATAATGAAATAGCACATACCTGGAGTTAGCATACCAAAAAGGAAGAGCACATTCAGTGTATCTTAAGTTGAAAGAAATAAGAAAAAGTGAAGCTTTTGTAATGCTTTCATTGTAAATTGATATTACTTGTTCCTTTTAAAAACACTTTTTGGAATATCTGAAACTGAGAGAACTGAAATAAAAAACTCATGCCTCAAGATGCAATATTTATAGATTCTATGGTCAAAATATTGAATTATGCAGGAAGCATCAAAAGAAGATGGATAATATACATAGCCATTGAACCAAAAAGAACTAGTGGACATTTCACTGTTTCGTGAGGTAGCATATGAGCAAGAACCATTTGTGTTGAAGAAAGACGTTAAAATTTAACTGAGTGTATTAGCTAAAAACAAGGAATTGATGGAATACTCATTGAAATGTTTCAAGCTGATAAAGCATTGGATGCATTTTTCTATGCTAGGAATTTGGAAGACAGTTACATGGCATAAATCCATATTTGTACCCATTCCAAATAATGGTGACCCAACAGAATGTTTAAATTATTGAATAGTATCATTGGTATCATATGCAAATAAAATCTTACAGAAAATAATCAAAGATTGCAGCAGTAAATTGACAGAGCTGCCAGAAGGTCAGGCTGCATTGAAAAATGGGCATAGAACAAAGGCTTTCAATACTGGTATCAGATGGATATTGGCTCAAAACAGAATACCAGAAAGATGTTTTCTTGTGTTTTATTTACTTTGGCAAGGCATTTGACTGTATGGATCATAACAAATTATGGATAACCTTGAGAAGAATGGGAATTCTAGAACAGTTCATTGTGCTCATGTGGAACTTATATATATATGCATCAAGATGCAGTGGTGCTAACAGAACAAGGAAATACTGCATGATTTAAAATCAGGAAAGATATGTGACGGGTTGTATCCTCTCACCATACTTATATCTCTATGCTGAACAAATAATCAAAGAAGCTGAATTATATGAAGCAAAATGTCATGTCAGGATTGGAGGAAGGCTTATTGACTCCTGCAATATCCAGATGATGCAACCTTTCTTGCTGAAAGTGAGCAAGACTTGAAGTACTTGCTTCTGAATATCAAGGATTGCAGCCTTCAATATGTATTACAAATCAATGTCATAATCATCAAAATCCTCACAACTAGACCAATAGGTAACATCATGATAAATGGGAAAAGGCTGAAGTTGTCAAATATTTTATCTTACTTGGTTAATCCACAACCAATGCTCAATGAAGCAGCAGTCAAAAGATCAGAAGGCACATTGCATTGGGCAATACAATACTCTGTAGAGGTCTCGTGACCTTTTTAGAATATTGAAAAGCAAGGATGTTACTTTGAGGACTAAGGTGTGCCTAAACTGGGCAATGGCATTTTCAATTCCCTCATATGTATTTGGAAATTGAATAAGGAAAAGTGAAGAAGAATTAATGAATTTGAATTGTGGTGCATGAGAAGAATATTGAAAGTATGATAGACTGCTAAAAGGACAAACATCTCTCTTGGAAGAAGTACGACCAGAGTGCAAGATTGGCAAGACTTCATCTCACACACTGCTATGATAGATGGTACTCTAACAAGTTTAGTAACCTAGAGGAATTGACTCTATATATATATATACCATCTACCCTAATTAACCCATATGAATATAGAAACCTCAATAGATTCGTAACAAAAAGAGAAATGGAGAAATTCATCAAGAAACTTTCAACCAAGAAAATTCCTGGACAAGATGGTTTCATAAGGAAAATATACCAAGTGTTCAATGAGCTGTCTTCAATTGTACACGAACTATTTCTGAATGTAGTGAAGAACAGTGAACACCCAAATTCATTGTGGTTATGCATTGGACTATCTACTTCAAGGTCAGCAATTTGAAACCACCATCTAGCTCTGCTGGGGAAGGATGAGGCTTTATAATCCAGTGAAGATTTGCAGGCTCTAAAACTCACAAAAGCAATCCTATCCTGGCTTATAGGGTTGCTATAAGTCAACCCCAGGGGGAATGATTGATAATATTCTCTAACATAAAATGACAATGTTGTCTCTAAGGTGAACCAGAGACATATATAAGCCATAGATGTGTGAATGGATTTGGGGCTTGTCCTTAATTCTAGCCCCAATTTAAGATGCTCAAGCTCATAAACAGATCACTGAAAATATAAGTACTATAACAAAGTGTGATAAAGACACTAGATCAACGGTTCTCGGATCATAACAGTAGCAAAATTACAGGTATGAAGTAGGAATGAAAATAATCTTATGGCTGGGGGGGGGTGGTCACCACAACATTAGGAACTGTATTAAAGGGTTGAAGCATTAGGAAGGTTGAGAACCACTGTACCAGATGGTGCCAGGCTATCAGAAAGAATAGCATCTGGGGGTCTTAAAGGCTTTTTTTTCAAACAAGTAACCAGCTAAGTAAGGCGTCAACTAAGTCCACGTGGTAGAAGCATGCTAGCCTGTGTGATCCAAGAATTGTAAACAATATAATCTAAATTTAAAGGAGGGAATGGCATCAGAGATTAAAATGTGAACACCTCATTTGCAGAAGGCTATGGATGGCAGTAGAATCCCAAAATCCATTTGTAGGATCCATACATTGATTTAGCCTCTGGTGAATCCCCTCCAATCATAGTTGAGGGATATGAATAGTCCTTTTATCAGACAGAGAGCATTGTAAAGTCGATTATGGTAGATGTAATTATATAAAAATATATCTTAGTATTTGATCTCTTTTTAAACCCATGGTAAAGGCGTTTCATTTTTTTTTAAAGAAAGAAGTGAAGGGGAATAGATGTGGTGCAAGCTCCCTGGGCATCTCTTGTGACCATGGATCAGGAGTGTGAATAGCCTTATTAACATGCAGAATACATCAGAAAGTGGACTGTTGCAGATGCAGTTAGGTTAAAATTTAGCACCCCATCATTTATCTTCTTTATGATGCAAATACATTTGTTTTAGTTTTTTAATATTTTCTGCTTCCTTTCCTATTGAGGTTTTTCTCTATTTTACTTTGTTATTCTTGTTGCTTGTTGTTTGTTTGTTTGTGTTTTTCTGTATGTGAAATCCAGGGTAGGTAAGTTTATAGAGACAGTAACAGGATGAATAGTCCCTTGTGGGTATGGCAGAGGAAATTGGGAGGAAATGAGGAACTAATAACAATGAGTACAAGATCAAAGAAAATGTTCTAAAACTGATTGTGGTGGTGATTGTACAACTCCTTTTGATGTAATTGAACTATAAAATGTTCTAAAACTGATTGTGGTGATGATTGTACAACTCCCTTTGATATAACTGAACTATTGATGTCTATAATATGTAAATTATATGCCAATAAAACTGTTGGGGAAAATAATAACATCGGAGTTATTTGATACTTCATTTTGTTTTTTAAAAAACAAATTGTTGTCTAAGTGAGGTATGCTTAAGATCATATGGAAGAAGTACACCAGAGTAGGTGATTCAAGGATTATAAATAATACAATTTAAGACTGGAAGTGGTAACAGTTTTAGATCTTAAAATCTGAGCACTCAGTTTGCAGGAAGCTGTGATGACAGTGAAAGCCCCAAATTTATATGCAGGACTCCCAAATAGATTAAGCCTCCAGTAAATCCCTCTCTGACTATTGACCAGGGATGTGAATTACTTTGCTATCTGACAGAATGTATTGGATAATGGTCTAATAACAGGTGTAGTTAGGTTAAAATTTAACACCTTATTTTTCTCCCTTTTGAACCATTTACAATTTTTCTTGTTTTTAGTAATTTTTTCTTTTTAACTGAGGTTGTTCTCTGTTTCATTTGGCTGTTGCTGGGTTTTTTTTGGGGGGGGTTTGCATGTTTTACTTTTTTGATATTGTATGTTTTTCTGCATACAGAATCCAGGATAGATAAATCTAGAGACAGTAAATGGATTAATAGTTAATTGGGGTTATGTCAGGGGAGGTTGGGGCAAATTGGGACTGAATCATTAGTACAAGAAAGAAAAAGAAAGAAAGAATAAAATGTTTAAAATTTTCTAAAATGTATTGTTCTGGTGATGGCACAACTTTTTAATCATTTTATTGGGGGATCATACAATTCTTATCACAATCCGTACATACATCAGTTGTGTAAAGAACATTTGTACATCCATTACCCTCATCATTCTCAAAACATTTGCTCTCTATTTAAGCCCCTGACATCAGCTCCTCATTTCCCCCCTTGCCTCCCCACTCCTGCCTCCCTCATGAACTCTTCATAATTTATAAATTATTATTTTGTCATATCTTACACTGTCCGATGCCTCCCTTCACCCACTTTTCTGTTGTCTGTCACCAAGGGAGGAGGTTATATGTAGATCCCTGTAATAGGTTCCGCCTTTCTACCCCACCCTCCCTTGACCCTCCAGGTATCGCCACTCTCACCACTGGTCCTGAAGGGCTCATCCGTCCTGGATTCCCTGTGTTTCCAGTTCCTATCTGTACCAGTGTACATCCTCTGGTCTAGCCAGATTTCTAAGATAGAATTGGGGTCATGATAGTGGGTGCGGAGGAAGCATTTAGGAACTAGATGAAAGTTGTATGTTTCATCATTGCTACACTGTATCCTGACTGGCTCGTCTCCTCCCCAGGTTGCTTCCATAAGGGGATGTCCAATTGTCTACCGATGAGTTTTGGATCCCCACTCAGCACTCCCCCTCATTCACAATTATATGATTTTTTGTTCTTTGATGCCTGATACCTCATCCCTTCTACTCCTTGTGGGCTTTGTTGCTTCTGAGCTATATGGCCACTTGTTTACCTTCAAGCTTTAAGATCACAAACCTTATATCTTTTGATAGCCGGGCACCATCAGCTTTCTTCACCACATATGCTTATGCACCCATTTGTCTTCAGCGATCATATTTGGGAGGGGAGCACACAATGATATGTTTTTTTGTTCTTTGATTCCTGATAACTGATCCCTTCACCTCGTGGTCACGCAGGCTGGTGTGCTTCTTCCATGTGGCCTTTGTTGCTTCAGAGCTAGATGGCCACTTGTTTACCTTCAAGTTTTTAAGACCCTAGACACTACATCTTTTGATAGCCGAGCTCCATCAGCTTTTTTCACCACATTTGCTTATGCACCCGCTTTGTCTTCAAAGATTGTGTCGGGAAGGTGAGCATCATGGAATGGCAGTTTAATAGAAAAATGTAAGCATGGAGTAGGCAACCAGTGGAGAGGTCTGAGAGGCTGGCCCCAATCCCAACTACGTGGACACCTGCCCCTCCCCCCAGAAAAATTTACTTCAGAGGACAGCACTGAAGCTTTAGCTCAGGGAGAGGGATATGTCTGATCAGAACACATGGGAGCAAATGAGGGGGGAGGAAGAGAGAGTGGAGCACATCCCAGCCCACCGAACCTTGAGGACACTGTTCTTGCTCAGAGCAGCCAAACCACAGAGAAGACCATGTGGCCGGCCTCACTATGAGACACGACATCCCTCACTGACCCATATCCCTACAGGGGACAACGCTGGAGACACAGTGAGGGAATTCTGCCCGATCTGATCCCACCACACCGAGGCAAAACACTAAGGGAGCGACAGAACAGCAAGAGGAACAGAGCATTGAAGTCCCCAGGGAATACCAAAAATAGACACTTTT
Source organism: Echinops telfairi (assembly GCF_000313985.2). NCBI lineage: Eukaryota > Metazoa > Chordata > Mammalia > Afrosoricida > Tenrecidae > Echinops > Echinops telfairi. The sequence goes on from NW_022111319.1 coordinate 993,989, forward strand.
GGGGCCAGGGCTTGGCGCCCTATCAGACTAGACCGGAAAACACTCCTAAAGGCCAACAAACAGTCCTTGAACTTACTGCAAGCTTTTCTCTTTTGTTGTTGTGATATGTTTTGTTTTTTGTCATTGGCTTTTGTTGTTGTTTTGTTTGCTTTTGTTGCTTATTTTTACTTTGTCTTGTTTTTGTGCTTGTTATTATCTCC
>NW_022111319.1:994635-1012086 GCF_000313985.2 Echinops telfairi
CATGATTCTCACCTTCCCAACACAATCGCTGAAGACAAAGTAGGTGCATAAGCAAATGTGGTGAAGAAAGCTGATGAGGCCCCGCTATCAAAAGATACAGTGTCTAGGGTCTTAAAGACTTGAATGTAAACAAGTGGCCATCTAGCTCAGAAGCAACAAAGCACACATGGAAGAAGCACACCAGCCTGTACGATCACAAGCTGTTGAAGGGGTCAGGTATCAGGCATCAAAGAACATAAAATCATATAATTGTGAATGTGGGGGAGTGCGGAGTGGGGACCCAAAGCCTATCTGTAGGCAACTGGACATCTCCTTACAGAAGGGTTGTGGGGAGGAGATGAGCCAGTCAGGGTGCAGTGTAGCAACTATGAAACATACAGCTTTCCTGTAGTTCCTAAAAGCTTCCTACCCCTACCCCCCACCCACCCCCACTATCATGATCCCAATTCTACCTTACAAATCTGGCTTGACCAGAGGATATACACTGGTACAGATAGGAACTGGAAACACAGGGAACCCAGGACGTATGATCCCTTCAGGACCATTGGTGAGAGTGGTGATACCAGGAGGGTTGAGGGAGGGTAGGGTGGAAAGGGGGAGCAGATTATAGGTATCTACATATAACCTCCTCCCTGGGTGATGGACAACAGAAAAGTGGGTGCAGGGAGATGTCAGTGTAAGGTATGACAAAATAATAATGTATAAATTATCAAGGGTTCATGAGAGAGGGGGTAGTGGGGAGGGAGGGGGAGAAAATGAGCTGATGCCAAGGGCTTAAGTGGAGAGCAAATGTTTTGAGAATGATGAGGGCAACAAATGTACAAATGTGCTTTACCAATTGATATATGTATGGATTGTGATAAGAGTTGTATGATCCCCCAATAAAATGCTAAAAACAAAACAAAAATAAAAATGTCTACTTATAGTGCATTTGGACTTAATTCCACCAGGTCAGGCTGTTAATCAAGCTTTATATTTAGACGTTCTGAAAAGATAGTGTCACAGTGTGCAACAAAAAGACCTGATTTGTGGCAGACAGAAGGGATTTTCCACTATGACAATGCACCTGCTCATGTAGCCATCTCAGTGTGCCAGTTTTTAGCAAAACAAAACAAAAAAACAGCATTCTTCTCTTGCCCCATGCACCTTACTTCCCTGACCTTGCTCCTTGCGATTTCTTTTTGTTTCCACGAATGCAGAGGGACATGAAAAGATAGTGATTTGACAACTAGAAGAGGTGAAGGAAAAAACCAAGGAGGTGCTGTCAGCCATCCAAACAAATGAGTTTGAAAAATGTTTCCAAAAATGGAATCGCAGATTTGACAAATGTATGAAGTGTAATGGAGAGTACTTTGATGGTGATAAGGTTGTTTTGTAAAAAAAATGAAATACATAGCTTTGAAAAAATACCATTTTTGGGGGTGTAGCCCTTGTATATACCTACATGGAGAATATGTTGAGAAGTAATAGTATCATATTTTGATATTTTCATTTAGTAAAAGTATATTATTTTGTAGCAATACTTATTTTTCTCATATTTTTAATAATATCATTGAGCTTCTTTTGCCTCCATTTGAAAGCAGGCTTGGTTTTTTAACTGATCAGATTACAGAAATAATCATGGCAGACACCTTTGTTCATCCTTCCAGTAAGCCTTTTGATCTGGTTATCCCTGTTGCCAGCATCTCCACCTGGGTGGTCTTTTTCTTCATCCCACCTCATGGAAAAGATAATTTGAAGGGCTACAGGAAGTTACTTACTTTGAAGTTTTTCTCAACAGTATAGATCTCATGAATCAGATCCTCCATGCAGATGATGCCATAGTTACCAAGAGATCATGCAATCAAAGTGTTATCTGTCAGGGCCAATATGCTTCTTACTTATTTTGCCATTGTTTGTTCATTCACTGACTTCAGTTTTGAGTACTCCCATGCAATGTATGGTTCCATAATCCTGAGCATGTTAGTTGAAGCCTTGTTAAGTTTAACAAAGGTGCCATTGAGAATCTGGTGAAGGTAAAGAAGCTTTAACAGTTTTCAAACCTTTGGGCTTACAACATTGATACTTCTGATCCTGATAACAAACAACAGCTTGAGTTCTTCAGGTACATAGATGTTGGCAGTTTTTCTTGACATCCTAGCCATTCGAATATCAGTTCTGTACATCTGCCTATATTCCTTGTGATGGTGTTTAGCTTTCTCATAGATAGGCTTCCTCCTTGCCTTTTGAAACAGTTTTTGGGCAAACTTTCTCGGGCCCTTGATCTTTAGTTCTGTGAAATTCCTTCGTTTTTCTTAAGGTTTTGTGGAATAGCACATACATTCTTTTTCTTCTCTGCGACACCCTCCGTGGTTCCAGATTGCTTAAAAAAAAATAAACTGTCATTGAGAATTAAAATCCATTTTAATCAAAATTTATCATAATTCCTTGTCAATGCAGCCTATGGCATCCTTGTTTCTTGACCTTATTTAATTTGTATATTATCACTCAAATTAAAAAAATTATGTAACTGGTATCTAAAGCCCATTGAAATTATGATTGTGAAATTGTCTTATGTTAAAAACCAGCAAACTAATATTATGTGCTGCTTTAACTCAGAAAGGCTAATAACTATTAAAAGGTTAATGTATATTTTTGGGGAATTATTTTTTTTTTAGAAATTATATAAAAAAGAAGTTCAACCTCCTTTTACACCTGCTTCTGGAAAACCAGATGATACTTTTTGTTTTGATCCCGAATTTACAGCAAAAACACCTAAAGGTAATGCATATATAAGTGTATAATCAGAGCTTCTATTCTTTTAGTTTTTTTTAAGTAACCTCTTTTTAGGTTAAAAGAATATGTTAAATTTGCATAGAGGATTTATTTGCTTTTTATGGAAATATATATCTTATATACATTTCTTGTATACCTATCGGGTAGCAGCTTTTAATGAGCACATTTTTGATGATAGCAAGCACTAAGGCAAAAGGTGGCAGTGTTATTTTCCTTTTTAATAGGTCTTTTGACATGCTTATGCTTTAGAGGGTAGGAGGTTTTATGAGATATATGAAGGAGGTATACAAAATCATGGGAAAATGGAATTAAAAATATAATAGAATCTTTTCACAAACTGTTTGAAGCCCTATCATATAATTCTGACTGTTAATATCAATGTTTTTTAAACATAATTCCAGATGTGTTATATATATATATATATACTATAGGATATAATGGAACTATCAGAAGATGTTATTTAAATAAAAATATAATTTATTAAACAGGATTATAGTATGTACTTATCTTCATGTCATTTCTAGAAGGATTAAAATTATATGGAATTATCTCTAGGTGCTATAATAGAGACATTTCACTTTACTAGTCTATCATCTGTGTTTTCCACCATGTATTTTCATTTCTTTTTTCCCCTATTTTTATTCACTTTCTGGTGATGAGAAATTGGAGTTACAATGTAGAATGTAATTCACTTTACTCATGCATTCATTCAACAAATATTAAATGCCTAATCTTTACTAAGGAGTAAGGATTCAGCAGTGTACGGAATAGGTAAAATTTTCTAGACAAATGAATGTCCGTAGTAGCAAGGAAAAAAACCACAAATCAGATATATATATTGTGTTAGATAGTGGCATTTAATATTTTCCTTGCTATTGAAAGAAATTCTGACATTTTACACATAAAAATTATATGCAGTTCTAAAAATTGTAATTATTTGAACCCTAGATTCTCCTGGATTGCCAGCCAGTGCTAATGCTCATCAGCTCTTTAAAGGATTCAGCTTTGTTGCAACTTCCATAGCAGAAGAATATAAAATTACTCCCATCACAAGTGAAAATGCACTACCAGTTGTTCAGGTAAACCCACTTAATCCAGACTACTTAGTTTTGGGATATATCAGTTTGGAGATAATTTTGTCTCTGATTAAAAATTTAATTTAAACACTAAATTGTTTATAATGATTAAAAGTGATTTTTAACTTCATAGTTTAGCCCTGGGTATAATTATAAATATGACTGTGATTTGGAAATAAAGTATTAATATTTAATTATATGTTTTTATGTTCTTTTGGCATGAAAATGTAATTACAATGCATAAACCAACTGTTTTATGGCATTCCTTTGAGGATTCAGAGAGCGTAGAATTTAAGTGTGTGTGTACCTAATCCTAAATTCTAGGCTCTATGAACATCCAAAAAAGTAAACCAAACTCACTCCCGTAGAGTCAATTCTGACTCATAATGACCCTTTAGGACAGGGTAGAATTTCCCCTGTGGGTTTCCAAGATTATAACTCTTTACAGGGGTAGAAAGCCTCATATTTCTAATATACATTAATGTTTTAAGATTTATAATGAACATAGATTTATGAGAGTTGAAAACTAATGGAAAATATCTCATTCTTCTTAATATTTTACTTAATCTCCCCCCAAAACTTGGAAAGCTGTTATTATTGAAGAATTTGGAGGAAGAGTTTCATATTATAATAAAAATGCTAAAGTTGAATGTTGTAAATAAGTGCCATGGAGCAAGTGTGCCACCAACTGGAGCATGGAGGGTTGGGACCCCTTCAGAAGGGTCAGCCTGGGTGGGGTGGACAGTTCCTCCCAGTGAAAACAGAAAGACAAGTGCTACGTGGAGGCCTCGTGCGGTAGAAGGGTGACAGTAGTAACACGGGAGAATGAGATTCAAACAACTCAAAGGCATTGAACAGCATAACACACAGCCAAGAGCTGAACCTTGGGCCAGGCACTGCAGCCCAGGGTACGTGGCTTAAGTATGGGGCAGTGACAAGCCAGACCTGGAACCTGTTCCCAGAGATCTACCTTTTCAGGCTGGAGCACAACCTGGATGAAATAAAGTAAGGAAAACCACAGGGACACAGCTTCCATACCAGCTCGCAGGAAGATGCCCCAGAGAGAAAAGTACACCACGTGGTAGTAAGTGGTTGCGCAACCTTGTCCAGGCTGTGCCTGTGCTACTCAGGTCCTGCGGCTGGCCAAATAGTAGAATTGCTGGAAGTGGGGTTGGCACTCTCTGTCTGTGCACTCCATGCTCTCGTCTTCATCTGACAGGGTGATGGTGATCATTTGGGCTGTGAACTCCTCATCTTGATACCGGGTATCTGTCTCCAACATGACCTGGGACTTGAAGAAGCAGTGGTGCATGATCTCCTCATGGTCCTCGGCGACCCTGCTGAGCCTCTGCTTGGGATCTGAGAGCAGCCCCGAGAGCATGGGAGGAGCATGCTCCTCCATGAGGATGAGCTCAAAGAGCTTCTCATGGTCCTGGTTGCAGAAGGGCAGGCAGCTACACACCATCTCATACATGACCATGCCCAGCCCCTCATCAGTCCCCGGCATGCCCATAGTCATTATCTTCCAGCCAGGGGGCCAGGTACTCTGGTGTGCCACAGAAGGTCTTCACAGTGGCTCTGTCCTTGATGCTTTCCTTGCACAGCCCCAAGTCTGTGATCTTGATGTACCCATCCTTGACAAGCACGAGGTTCTCCAGCTTGAGGTAACTGTAGACCACATTCTTCTCTGAGTTCAGGTAGTCTAGGGCTGAGACAATCTCTGAGTCATAGAAATGGCCCAGTTGCGTTAGTCTGGGTTGACTAGAGAAACAAATTCATAGACACTCATATTATGTAAGCCATCATTCTGCTCCACCTCCTAGGGCAGGGTCTCCTCACCTGGCTGTTGTTCACAGCTGCTATCCAAAACCTCGGGCCTGTGTCTAGCACCAGCGAGCCAGGCAGAGCCAGGCCTTGGCTCCTGGAGCCTGCTGCTCTGCATTCGTCGCCCTGGGCAGGGCCTGTCTGGGCTGGAGGTTGTGGGGGCGGCCTCTAGCAGCTTGGTCCTCAGTACTTTACTTTTTAAAAACAGATAAATGGAAGTGCTGCACAATTTGGTGAAGTATATGAAGTGAAAGAAGATATTGGTGTTGGCTCCTATTCTGTTTGCAAGCGATGCATACATACAGCTAACAACATGGAATATGCCGTGAAGGTACTTTCTGGGTCTAGCTTCTTGTTTGTTTCTTATATGTAATTGAAATTACAGGTTAACTGAAATGCATTTTCAACAGAACATGTAAAAACAGAAGATATATAAAATGTTGAGGAAGAACTGTAAGGCTTAATATTTTTATCTTCAATTTATTTTCATAGCATTAATATGGAGAGTGTATTTGGTGAGTGCTTTGGCTCTAGAATAGTTTTTATTTCAATATAGTATTTAAGATAGATTAATTTTGATAATTATATTTATATTCATGTTGTCATTGTGTGGTCTGAGTTAAGTGAAATGTGATAAAATGCTGTTTTTCTGTTTTCTGTTAATATTATTTACAAAAAAATTTTAATGTTAAAATTACTTGAAACATCATTTGTTTAGTTTTAAATATTTATTTTTAAATACACATATAGCCAAATGGAAGATACTTCATTTTTAGAAAAGGTAAATAAATTGTTTTCTTTTATTTTTACTTAGATCATTGACAAAAGTAAGAGAGACCCCTCAGAAGAAATTGAAATTTTGATGCGCTATGGACAACACCCAAACATTATCACTTTAAAGGATGTAGGTATTTTAAAATCTAGATATTAACTAGCTAAATTAATGAAGTTAGGACCTGGCACTTTATTTTGCAGATTTAAATTTTTTTATATCTGTAGTATATTTAGTTCCATTCTGTTAATATAGAAGATACAAGAGATTAGGAATTTGCCAAATTCTGGAAGATTTCACTTGACTGTACAGCCATTAGGACGTCTGGTAGCATAGGGGTTACTTATTCGGCTGCTAGCCAAAAGGGCAGCAGTTTAAAAGCATGAGCCACTCCACAAGAGAAAGATGAGGCTTTATAATCCCATAAAAATTACAGTCTTGTAAGCCCACAAGAGTTACCCTATCCCATAGGATAGCTATGAGTCGGCAATGACTCGATGATAGTGAATTTGACTTTTTGCATACAGCTATTAGCAAGAGCATTATGGATGCTTTGATGGGACATAGTATTAGTCTTTAAATTTGTGGGAGGACATCAAGACATCATTCATGAAAAAAGCAAAAGGTCAGGGAGAAGATGAGCACCTCCCATCTTGATCTATCAACACTATGCCCAAGTGTCCCACCTCATCTTGTTCAGTGCGAGTGACTGGCTCCACAGCAAATATCTAAGTAACGAAGAAAACTTGAAACTATTTGTGAAGTGCAGTTATCCAAATGGCCATGGACACAATTATAAAGATTGATCTGGTTCCAGGAATGGTTATGAATTTGACCTCAAAGTAAAAAGAGGAAGCAATTTTGAAGCCCCTTGTCCATAACAATCTGGATCAAAATGTCCCATACATTGCTGATGTTGTGAGCACAACAGAAAATGTAGCTGTGCATATGTGGGAAAACCTCCAGAAATTTCTTCCTTAGGAGTAAAAGTAAAAGTGGGTGAAAATTGACAATAATATTATGGTTTATAAAGGAGAACAGCTCTTAGGAATTAGTCTAAAAATATGAATTAGTTTCCATATTTGAAATTTACCTTTGTCCCCTTGGGATTTTAAGATGATCACAGAACGGTTGTTCCATTACATTGTGTTATGATTATCTGATGTACTTAAATTATTGTAAATTTAAATATATCTTTTACCAAATTTTGTAATGTATCTTGAATATAATTTAGTCTTTTGTTCTTAAAGTTCCTACAAGTTGACCTTTTTTCTAAAGTTTTATTGACACATAATCCACATGTCATATGATTAATGACTTAAATATATTTAAGAGTTATACAGTTATCACTACAATAAATTTTAGAATATTTTCTTTTTAAAAAGCAAAGGTTATTAGAAAGACAGGAAAGAATCGAAGTGTAGATATCAGAAGAGATCTTCAAACTTGCTCTTAATCATAGAGTAGCTAAAGAAAATGGAAGAAAAGTCAAAGAGCTGAATAGAAAATTTAAAAGTGCAATTTGAGAGAACAAAATAAAATATTATAATGAAGTGTGAAAAGACTTAAAACTCAGAAAGGAAGAACATGCTCAGCATATCTTAAATTGAAAAAACTCAAGAAAAGTTCAAGCCTTGAGTTGCAATATTGAACAATGCTATGGGCAAAATATTAAACAATGCAAGAAGCACCAAAACAAAATGGAAAGAATACACAAAGTCAGTGTGCTTAAAGGAACCATTTAAGGAGGTAGCATATGAGAAAGAACCAATGGTACTTACGGAAGAAATTCAGGCTGAACTGAAAGCATTAGCCATAAACAAAGCTCTAGGAAATGATGGACTACCAATTGAAATATTTCAACAAGATGATAAAGTACTGGAACCATTTACTCGCTTGTGACAAAAAATTTGGAACATAGCTACTCGGCCAACTGACTGGACGAAATCCATATTTGTACCCATTCCAAAGGAAGGTGACCCAACAGAATGCTCAAATGAAAGATTGTCATCTGCAAGTAAATTTGCTGAAGATCATCCAACAATGGTAGCAGAAGTACATTGACATAAAGCTGCCAGATGTTCAGGCTGAAGTCAGAAGAGTGTGTGGAACACGGAATGTTATTGTTGATGTCAAATGGATCTTGGCTGAAAGCAGGGAATACCAGAAAGATGTTTATGTTTTATTCAAGAAGCAAAGGTATTTATGTGTACTATAACAAACTATGGGTAACCTTGAGAAGAAGAGGAATCCCAGAGCAGTTTATTGTGCTCATGAAGTACTTTTACATGGATCAAGAGGCAGTTGTGCAAACACAAGGAAGTAGTGCATGCTTTAAAATCAGGAAAGGTTTGTGACAGGGTTGTATCCTCTCACCATACTTATTTAATCTGCATGCTGAGCACATCATGAGAGAAGGTGGATCATATAGTGAATGCAGTAGCAGTATTGGAGAAAGGCTTATTAAAACCTGTGATATGCTGATAACACAACCTTGCTTGTACATAGTGAGGAGGACTTGAAGCACTTGCTGAGCAAATTCAAGGATTGTAGCTTTCAGTATGGATTACTACTCCATGTAAAGAAAATGAAAATCCTCACAACTGGTCCAATAGCTAACATCATGATAAATGGAGAAAAGATTGAAATTGTCAAGGTTTTTGTCTTGCTTGGATCCACAAACAATGCTCATGGAAGCATCAGTCAAGAGATTCAAAGATGGGTAAATCTGCTGCATTGGGTAAATCTGCTGCATAAGACTTCTTTAGAGTATTGAGAATCAGAGCGGTAACTTTGAGGATTAAGATGTGCCTGACTCATGCCAAGGTATTTTCAGTTAACTCATACGCATGTGAAAGTTGGACATTGAATGAGGAAGACTGAAGAAGAACTGATGTGTTTGTAGTGCTGAAGAAGAATATTAAAAGTATTATGGACTGATAAAAGAACAAACAAATCTATCTTTGAAAAAGTATAGAAAGCTTCTTAGAGGCAAGGATGGCCAGACTTCATCTTGTGTACTTTGGACATATTGTCAGGAGAGAGCAGTCACTGGAGAAAGTTATCATGCTTGGTAAAGTATAGGGGCTTCAAAAAAGTGGAATGCACTCAACAATATGGATTGACATAGTAGCTGCAACAGTACGCTCAAGTATAAGAACAATTGTGAGGGTGGTACAGGACAGGGCAGTGTTGTATTCTGTTGTACATACGGTTGCTATGAGTAGGCACCGATTGGATAACACCTAAGAACAACATAAAATAATTTTGCTAAATGTTACTGAATTGAATATTGTCTTTGAATATTAGAAAATATTAATTTCCCATTAGAGAAAGCAAACAGAACTAATAGTGATTAATGTGATCAATTTGTTTCAGTTAAAATTAAATACTTTTATATATATAATATATATAGCTACTTCTCTTCCCTAGTAAGTGCTAGCCTCTTCATAGTAGTAAGTATATTATTTTTATATTAATGTACTCCTGAGTACGCTTACTACTATAAAGAAGTTTACGCTTAGTAGGGAAGAGAAGTAGCTGTATATGAGATAAATATAATTGATAGGCACCAATCCAGAAATTAACACCACTGCATTTAAATTGATTCTCTTAGTGACCCTATAGAATTGAGTAGAACTACCCGATAGGGTTTCCAAGACTATCATTCTTTATGAAAGCTTACTGCTATATGTATATCCTGTTGAGCTCCTGGTGGGTTTATCCTTTTGTTTTGCACCAAGGTTACTATACCATCAGCGTTACTTTGAAAGGTACAAAGTTATATATATATATATATATATATATTTGGTGAGTTGTAACCTACATCAAAAGTTAGTAAAATTATTTTGGTGTGTTGTCTGAATTAGTGTACTCAATTGTATCTCTCTGGGTTCTATTATCCATTGCAATGCCTACACAGAACTCACAGGCAAAATTCATGATTAAAGGGTTTATTAAGGAAGTTAACAAGTTGTAATGCCAGTGAGACGATTGTAATGCTCAAGGTTGAGTTATCAGTACATCTTACAAAGTTCTGTGAAGTGTGCTAGTAAATGCCCAAAGGGCATACTACTTTTCTATAACTCTCAACCTGAAGGCATTTAAACTTAAGCTACGTGGGTCAGCAAACCCAACTCCAAGATTTAAGTGGCCAGAGCCACCTCACTCCAGTAAGCTGAATCCTGAAGGCACTCGGCTCCACATCCATGGGTCAGCAAGTCCAACTTCCCCAATTAAGTTCCCAGAGCTACCCCGCTCTGCATGTCAGCCTCTTGCACAAAAGCACTCATCTTTACTTGGTCTATGGATTGGGAAGTCCACCACTCATTGCTCTGCTCTGCTACTGCTTCTGTTGCTGCTCTCTGCAGGTATAGCTGTCTTCTAGATACAGGAGGTTCCTGTATAGGGATATCAGGTCCAGAGGATGCACTCTACTCCTGGCTCTTGTTAGTAATGAGCTCCTGCCCCCTGCTTCTCATTTTATACACAGTAGAATAGAAATGATACTCAGGGAATTCGTTTGTAATTACCCACAGGTTAATCCTATCAGTATCTTTCCCTCACTTTCTTACCAGATCCATGCAAAGAAAGGTTGTTTGGTGGGAGTTAGGGACTTCGGCTAGAAGATTCATCCTAAATAATTCACTATTCCTCCTATATGTTTAACATGGTTTCAAAGGACTGTGTAGGAGTTTGTTTAGCTAATGCAGTCTTCAGTACAGTGTATTCTACATTAACAGTAAAGGATTTATTTTTTTACACTAAAGGTTCATTAAGAAAGCATAGTAAGTATTATTTAAGTGTATTAGAATTGTAAATAGTAACATTGAAATATATGTTTTCTTTTAGGTCTATGATGATGGTAGATATGCTTACCTTGTTACGGATTTGATGAAAGGAGGAGAGCTACTTGACCGCATTCTCAAACAAAAATGCTTCTCAGAACGGGAGGCTAGTGAAGTACTGTATGTAATAACTAAAACGGTTGACTATCTTCATTGTCAAGGAGTAAGTTGTAGTTATATTCTTCCCTAACCTTGACTTTGAACTTATTAAACATAATCAAATGTAAAAATGAAACCTAGAATTATATCATGGGCACATCATGAGTATCATTCAAATTGCTCTCTCCTTACCATTTACAGCTTTGGCAGTAAGATGACTATATCTTGGCCCTTGCTTACCTGCTTCCAAAATACAGTATGATGTTTGAATTAAAAACATATAAAGTATTAATATAATCTGTGCAGGAGAGGGTAGGCTAGTTATTTCCACCCTGTCTCTTCATAAAGAAGGTTAATTATTTGGGTTATATAAAAGTCCGTTTATATTTATATATTTATATAAATCAATGAAGGGACAAAATGGAAAATAATTTTAGAGTTCTTAACAGTTACAATAGTTGATTTTATACCCACTTAATAAGAAATATACACATAAGAATTAGTATAATAAATAATTCTACAAGGATCCTTCTTGTAATTTAAAAAAACAGACAATAGACATCTACACCGCCCTGTACAAAATGCCTGAGACAGGATCAGGAAAAGAATCTGACAGCGATGAATCAGTACTAGAGCTTGAGAAACAGGATTTCATGCAGGCAACCACACAACAAGTCCAGCTGGTGGCAGCAGCTGAAATTGATGAGGAATCAGTGAGTGAAGCAAAGACAGTTGGAGTGAAAAGAAGGCAAGCAAGGCTATATCCAAACTAGGTCTTCGATAAGTCACAGGGTTTACTAGAATCACTATCCAGAAATCAAAGAATATCCTCTTTGTCATCAGAAAGCCAGATAGCCATAAGAGCCCCACTTCAGATACCTACATAGTTTTGGGGGAAACCAAGATTGAGGATTTTTCTCAGTATGCACTGCTAGCAGCTGCTGAGAAATTCAAAGCTAAAGGTGAAGTTGGCTGCAGCCTTTAAGAAAACAAACTCCAACTTTATAAAAGGAGAGTCAAGAGGAAGAGGTTGATGAATCAGGTGTGGAAGTTAAGGACCTATAGCATTGGTCATGTCATAAGCAAAGCTATAAAGTATAAAGAACAAAGGCAGTCCAAGCCCTGCCTTATGATACTGTAATTCTGTAACAGCATTAACAGTGTAACCATCTGAAAACAAAGACCTTTTTTGTTTTGGTTTTTCAAAAGACTAACTGCAGTTTGGTTTGAAATTTGTACTGTTTCTTTCATTAATGAAGTTATGGCTTCTTGTTGGATGAACGCTTGGGTGCTTGGTCTCTTCCCTACAAAGAACATGAAGGTTCCATAAGCAAGAACACATATTTATTGCCCGTCAGACCTCAGCTTCAGTTGAAAAAAATTATTGCACAAATACCTCTCTTAAAACTTGAGCCTTTTTCTTTTTTTTTTTTTTCAGTTTTAACAAACCACATTTCTTTTTTTATTTGTTTGTTTGTTTTGTTTTTAAACATTTTATTAGGGGCTCATACAATTGTTATCGCAATCCATACACACATCAATTGTGTAAAGAGCATTTGTATATCATTCTCAAAACATTTTCTCTCCACTTAAACCCCCGACATTAAGTCCTCATTTTTCCCCTCCCTCCCCGCTTCCCCCCTCCCTCATGAGCCCTTGATAGTTTATAAATTGGTATTTTGTCATATCTTGCCCTGTCCGACGTCTCCCTTCACCCACTTTTCGGTTGTCTGTCCCCCAGGGAGGAGGTCACATATAGTTCCTTGCAATCGGCAACCCCCTTCCCTACCCATCCTCCCTTTACCCTCCCTGTTTCGCCACCCACACCACTGGTCCTGTAGGGCTCATCCGCCCTGGATTCCCTGTATTTTCAGCTCCTATCTGTACCAGTGTACATCCTCTGGTCTAGCCAGACCTGCAAGGCCGAATTCGAGTCATGGTAGTGGGAGCAGGGAGGAAACATTTAGGAACTAGAGGAAAGTTGTATTTCTCATCGTTGTTACATCGCACCCTGACTGGCTCGTCTCCTCCCCGAGACCCCTTTTCATCTCTTGTGAGAAGTTAGTGATCTAAGCAATCTATTATGTCCTTGTCTTCAAATACTATAATGTTACTGTAAAATTACTCGTTTCTAGTTTCTGCTCCACATAATTAACTCTAGCAAATCCTAATTCTTTTTTTCTTTAACAATCAGCCCCTCCTCGGAACTAGATTCTTTCTGAATACATATTCAGAGACTCATCAGGCCTCTGAAAAGCAGTTCATGCACATTGGTTATGTCTTGATGTGTGAGGGTTTGGTGCAGTGTCTGAGAAGATAATGTCTCTGTAGGAAAGAAGAGTACACATGGAAAAAGCTACTTCATCAATGGGAGGATTTTGTCTACTGTATACATTGCAGGTGCTCTGCTCTTAGCCACGTACTGTACACGTACAGCAGAGTATGAAGCCATTAAGACATCAACCTAATCAGGCAACAGCTTGTTGAAAGATGACTATTTACCAAAGTAAAGAATATAAAATGAGATGATATCCTTTCCTAAACATGGGTTTTGTTTGTTTTGTTTGTTTTGCTTTGTTACCTATTCATGAGAAGAGTAAAGTTTCTAAGTAAAAAAAAAACCCCACTCAATTGTATATATGGTATAATAGATTATATTTTCAATATTTTGAAATATAAATTATTATATAATACAGTCAGAATGATTTCATTATACTTTAATTCATTTGACTGTCTTTATCAGCTCTCTCTTATATAAAAGACAAGGCTTTCTTAGAATCGAACTTATAAGTTCTTACATCAGTTAAAAAAATGGATGGTAGGTATTTAGTGAGTAGTTGAGCATGTCAGTCATGAAAAGGTATTACAGATTGAAAGATGAGTAAAACTTTTTCCTCAACATAAAAATACCTCTCAGTGTAGTAAACTGCTGATTAAAAGTAATACTGTATTAAATGAAGAAGACAATAATGATAAGAAAATTATCACATAGAACATACCATATTGTTTGTTGGGTTCTAATATTTTTATTTAGTTATTTTATATTAATTTTTTTGTTTCTCTGCTAGAACTTATTCTTACCATGGTTTTTATGCAGACAAGACATGTTTTACTTAAAGATAGTTAAAACAGCCACTTTAAAATCCTTGATTATTATGAATCACAACATGTGATTCATCTCAGAGTTGGACTTGGTTTTCTTTTTCCATGAGACTATATTCGGTTCTTTGTAAGTCAGATATTTTAATATTGTATTGTGCACATTATGAATATTAAGTTGTGAAGATTTTTTTATTATGTTCCTGTACTCTAGTGTGTATTATTATTTCCTTTGTTTTCGTGGATTATTTTCTTGGCTCGGCTTAAGCGACAAACTCTGTTTCTTGAGCAGGAGTTCTAGTTTCTGTTTATTCCATTTATGTGTATACAAGCTGCTTTGAACCTCCTACACATCCATAGTGCAGTAATCAGCGCCAATACTTTACTAGTCCTTCAAGCCAGAAAGAGTGGTTTTTGGTTTTGTTTTTTGTCTGCATGTGTCCTCCCACTGAAATATATCATTGGAACTATATTTAACCCCAAGCTAAAAGTTACAACTGTGGGCACTTAACCCTGTTGTTTTCTATGTCTATTCATACGAAATATATTCTCCTCACCAGAATCTGTCCACGTCTGGCTTCTGTTTCCTCTTTACTATATTTACTATTAGGGATAACAGCTGGTGTATAGTCTATCGTATCCAGACCAAAAACCATATTCACTGCCATCAAGTCGAAACCGATTTATAGCAACCCTATAGGATGGGGTAGACTGCCCTTGTGAGCCTCTAAGACTATAACTGTTTAGAGGAGTAGAAAGCTTTATCATATCCAGAAGTGGAACTGAAATTTGGATTTTGATATTTTGAGATGGGAAGTAGTTAACAAAACAGGTGACGTGTAGAAACTGGAGTATATACCTTATATAGATAATTTTCTGTGTATACAAGGTATCAATCCCAGATTTTCCTTCCCCGAGAACAGTGGTTTTCAACCTTCCTAATACTGTGACCCTTTAATCCAGTTCCTCATGTTGTGATGACCCACAACCATAAAATTATTTTCGTTTCTACTTTATAACTATTTTGCTACTATTGTGAATCTTAATGTAAATATCTGATATGCAGGATGTATTTTCATTGTTACAAATTGAACATAATTAAAGCATAGTGATTAATCAATTGCAAAATATTTATTTCTAGTGACAAATAAATGAAATTTTGTCTTGAAGCATGGTGTAGCAGGGGTAACAGTCTTCACACCAGGTATTCATGTATGGGCGTATCTGCATGTGGGTAGACCCACCTGGAGATGGATAGAGGAAAGGTGTCTCAGTTCCTAAGACCATCAGAAATGTGTTATCCGATGGTCTTAGGTGACCCCTGTGAAAGGGTCATTGGACCCCCAAAGGGGCCATGACCCACAGGTTGAGAGCCGTTGCCCTAGAAGTATGTTAAATGTTTCATTTCATAGATATGAAATTGCCTATACAAGCCTAATCCTTTTTTCCCTTTATTTTTAAGGTTGTTCATCGTGATCTTAAACCTAGTAATATCTTGTATATGGATGAATCAGCCAGTGCAGACTCAATAAAGATCTGTGATTTTGGATTTGCAAAACAACTTCGAGGAGAAAATGGACTTCTTTTAACTCCATGTTACACTGCAAACTTTGTAGCACCTGAGGTATTCTTTAAACCTTGAGTACTTGCATTTCATCCTTCTCCTTTGAATGTGTGTGGTATAATATAAGCTAGAGAGATAAAGGATGAATTACTTTTTCCTTTCTTAACTAGAAATCGTTTTGAAAAATAATTTGATTTGCATATACTTCACATATGTACAATTGAATTCAATCATATTAAGAACATTTGTGCAATCATCATGGCAATCAATTTCAGGACATTTTCTTGTCGTATTCATTATTGTTACCACCCCACTGTCCCCATCCTCTGTTGCCATAGTCCTAGGCAATTGTCAATCCAATTACTGCCTCTATAGATCTACCTAGCCTGGATGTCATGTACAGAATATCATGCAAAACACAAACAGAAAGCAAACAAACAAAAGGCAAGAAGAACGAGTAGAAAATACATAGGAAAGCCTCAATCAAAAAGAAAGTAGAAAATATTAAAAACTAAAACAACTTTAACGTGGGTCAGCAATAAAACCCAAAATTCACTGCCATCGAGTCAGTGTCAACTCATAGCGATCTTATAGGACGGGTAGAACTGCCCCTGTGAGCATCCAAGAATGTAACTATACACTGGAGTAGAAGGCACTGACTTCCAAGAAGCATGTATTCTTCTGGGTAGACTAGAGAAACAAATCCAGAGACACTCATATATATGTAAGAGAGACCTTTATATCAAAGAGTAATTGTATATTAAGAAAACATCCCAGCCCAGTCCAGATCTAGTCCATAAGTCTGATAATAGCCCATATGTCCGATACCAGTCTGTAAATTCCTCTTCAGACTCACACAACACATCCAATGACGCTGAGTGCAGGAAGATCACAGGCCAGTGGGTGGAAAGCCTTGTGGACCAGTGGCAGTGGAAGCATCTCAGCACTGGTGCGGGTCTCCATGTGTCTCCTCCAGCACCAAGGGCTCTCTCTGCTATCAGTATAGCTCCATATGGCTTGTCAACAGGAATGACATGCAGGGAGATGAAGCAGAGAGTGTGTTGCCAGCCTCCAGGGAGGAAGACAGGAATTCCCAGAATCCTCAGGAGAAGGCCATGCTCACACAGAGGCTTCATTGACTATAACCTGATTGACAGGCTAGATTCCACCCTTTGCAAGTTGACAGGAGATTGTGCCACAGAGAAGCTGGTGGGTTTGAACTACACACCTTTCAATGAGCAGTTTGTGCATAGCCACGGACTCACCAGGGCTCCAGATGTGTAAAAGGGACATCAAATTAGAAGATATTTCATTTTAACCTAACTACATCTGCCATAATTGACTTTATAACATAATTGACTTTATAATGCTGATACCATTCTCTCCTTCACATTT
>NW_022111319.1:1012186-1047605 GCF_000313985.2 Echinops telfairi
GATATTTCATTTTAACCTAACTACATCTGCCATAATTGACTTTATAACATAATTGACTTTATAATGCTGATACCATTCTCTCCTTCACATTTGGATTTTATTATAATTCTTGGCTCATACAGACTGAAGTACTTCTTTCATTTGGATTTAGTTGATGCCTCACTTAGATGACTGCTTGAAGACAAGCCTGTAAGACCCCAAGTGCAATCACTTTATGATAGAGAATATTATAATCTTCCTAAAAATATGGTGATCCATTTGATATTGTTATTAATATAACCAATGGTATAGGATTTAAAACTCTGTTCAAAAAAGAAAATCATGTAAGTATAAGGTGGCTTCAGACAGCATTACATGAGTTGTTGACTTGTACGGATTAAAATCTTAATTTAATGGACACTATTTATATGAACAATGGAGGTTAGTAATAGATGAAAACTTCCTTTTTTGATTTTTATATATATATATATTGCAATTTGTTTTGTTAGGACATAATCTAGCCATCATGCCACTCAATAGTTCAGTCATATCAAGAAGTGTTGTACAATCACTACCATAATCATTTTCAAAACATTTTCTTTCTTCCTTTACTCCTTAATATCAGCTCCCCATTACCTGCCCCACCCCTCTTCCCCTGCTTACCTTCTAGGAACCCTTATTTTGCTTATTGTCTCTATAGATTCTCCCAACCTTAGTTTCATATACCAAAAGACATAGAAATATACATAACAGAGTCAAAAATGCTACTAAAAATAACAAAATATAGCAGATAAATCCCAATTTGAAAAATAAATTTATAAAATATTTTATATGTATGTATGTATATTTATAACTAGATTAAGCTCAAAGTGTATCAAAGGGGAGATCAAACGTTAAAATTTTAAACATTCAAGTGGGATTTATCATTTTAACCTACTATCATAGTTTCTACAATACTCTCTCTCAGAAAAACAGTTTATTTCCAGACCTGCATTATGGTCAGGGAAATCACCAGAGGCCTATTCCATGTGTAGATACTAGAAGTGTAATTTGGGCTTCCACTGTCCTCCATAGCCTTTTGCAAAGCAGAATCTACAATTTAAACCCTGATGCCATTCCCTCTGTCAGATTCTGACTATATAATTTAAAAACCTTGGATCATAGATGTTGGTGTGCCTCCTCCATGTGGTCTTAGTTGATGTCTCATTTAGCTGGTTGCGTGTTTGTAAACAAACCTGTAAGACCCCAGATGCTATTCTTTCTGATAGTGGGTGTGTTAGTCTGGGTAAACTAGGGAAACAAATCCACAGAAACTTATATGTATAGAAGAGTTTTATATAAAGGGTAAGTGTACATTCAGAAAGCATCCCAACCCCGTCCAGTCCAAGCCCATAAGTCTGACTTAGCCCATATGTCTAACATCGATCTACAAAGTCCTCCTCAAACTCACAAAACACACACAATGACGCCAAATGCAGGAGGATCACAGGCCAGTGGGTAGAAAGTCTTTGACTCTATTGGTGGTGTAAGCATCTCAGCGCTGCCAGGGGTCTCCACACGCCTTCTCCAGCACCCAGGGCTGCATCAGGGTAAGTCCATGCAGCTTTTCCTCAGGGATGTCTTGCAGGAAGTGAGCCTTGCTAGCTGAGGCAGAGAGCTAGCTAAGGCAGTCGCACCCTGGTTCAACCATCAGAGTAAGAGACCAGAGAACTAGAAAGGCGAGGCTCACCGAGCCATTTATCCCTCTGCCCTTCAATTAATCCCACATGTGTTTTTCGGCCAGGTTGGCACAGTAAACCTTAACTATCTCAGGGAGGCACCATCTAATTTCTTCACTACACTTTGCTGTAGCACCCATATCTTCCATGACTCCTTCATGGGGGCTCTTATGGAGCAGGGCCATGTCATAAGAAGTAGTTGATTGGAGTTAGGATTAAGTACGAGACCAAAATCCATTCCTAGATCTATGTTTTCTATTTGCCTCTGATTCACCTTAGAGGCATCTTTATTCTTTTATGGTAAAGAATCGTATCAATCATCTCTCTGGAGCATAAGATCCTTATGTTTATAGTGTCATTAATGTAACCCATTGTGTTCCGTCGCTTTCACTATAAAAACATTTCAGTGACATGTGTAAGAATGAGCTTTGTATCAAGAACTAATTATGTATCAAGTAAACATCCCAACTCAAGTCCAGTTCAAGTCTGTAAATCCAATAGTAGCCCATAAGCTCCTCTTCAGACTCATGAAGCCACATGCAATGATACAGAATGCAGGAACATCACACACCGGTGGGTGCAAAGTCTTGTGGATCCGTGGATCCAATGGCGGTGGCTCTGGGAGGTCTGAGTGGCTTGCCAGCAGGAAGGTGAAGGTAAAGAGAAACAGGAAGTTTCCCAGGACCCTCTTTAGGAGTTCACACCCACAAGGAGGCACCATTAGGCTATGACCTGATTGACAGGATAGACTCCACCCCTACAATTATTATATATCTTCAAGTTGACATGAAGTGATGTAACTGCCACAGACTACCTCTTTTCATCTTGACACTTTTACAAAACTCTTTAGCCATACATAATTCTCAAAACAAAAACAATAGTAGAATCACATTTGTGCCTAACAGGATAAAACTAAAATGCATACAACTCAAAATGTGAATGCCTCATTTAAACATAATACTTTATAGGTGAAATAAACAAAATTATTCTATGCCTAACCATTGCAGTTATGTGAACACCTATACCATAATTCTTTCAAAATATTCCCCCACCCTCGAGACTTTATAAGCCAGCACTGCTTGCCTTTATCCCCCAATTTTGGTTATCCAATTAATGTACTGCCTGCCCATTGCATGTTCTTTGATGTGAAAAATCTTCATTTCATTTGAAACCTTGTGAGTCTGCATCCATAAGCAAAGTCAACTCAGGACAGGCTGTCCATAAAGTCAGCAACGCTATGCACCAGTTCATAGACTCAAAAATCTTACCTTTATCTGATCAGGTTCTGATCAACTCACTGTGGTTCAAGAATGGAATCGCAGATTTGACAAATATTTTAAGTGTAATGTAGAGTACTTTGAAGGTGATAAGGTTGTTTTATTAAAAAATTAAATATGTAGCTTTGAAAAATAAATTCCATTTTTGGGGTTTTGTTTGGTCCCCCCTCATATGCTCTCCATACCTCCTCAACTTGATTTTCCCATCAGTATGGCTTATCACTCTGGTAGGAATATCTGCTGGTTTGGGGTGATCTCATCACATTTTTGTATGGCCCCCACTAAATGATCATCTTCCTTTTCCCCACTTTTGAAAATTTGATCCCAGCTGAAATGAAGACTCCTCTGTCAAATTAGCTTTAAAGGTATGCATGTAGAGATGACAGTGTTTGGTTCATGGGCACTAGTCTGGCTCTCTGCCCTGGTTAGTAGATTGTATGGCCTGAAGGCATGAGTTTATCTTCATCTTGGTGTTTATCCTTACAGCCATAGCCTTATATAGTTTTAACCCTTTTTTCAATGGCTAACTTTACAAAGCACAATGATTTCCAGTTCTCTCCATGTTGTTTTTAAGCATGCGTACTATTCCATTTTGTGGATATACCAAAGATTTTTAATCCGTTCTTCTCCTGATGAGCGTTTGGGCTATTTCCAACTTTTTTCTAGTGCTGCAATGAATATGGGAGAGCATACATCTGTTTGTGAACTGTTCTGTATTTCTTTGGGGTATATACTCAGCAATGGTATTGCTGGGCTGTATGGTGTTTCTATTGCCAGTTGTTCTAGGAATTACCATATTGTTTTCCAAAGTGGTTGTATTTATTTACAAACTCACCAGCGGTCTATAAGAATTCCAGTCTATGCACACAGTCTCCAACATTAGTTGTTCTCTGATTTTTTAAATTAGACTATGGTGGTGGTTGTTTTGATTTGCATATCCTGTATGGCTAGTTAAGAGCATTTCCACATGTGCTTGTTAACCATTGAGATGTCATCTTTTGTGAATTGTCTATTCAAGTATTTTTAGATTTTAGTAATTAGTCCTCTGTCAATTGTTTCATTGCTAAATATCTTTCCCCAATCAGTGTGCTTTCATTTTATTCTGTTGTTGAATTTTTTTATGTACACAAGTTTTTTTATATAATTAATAAGTCCCATTCATCTATTTTATCTCTTACTGTATGTGCTTCTTTTCTTATATATGATAGTTCATGTATGCCCTGCACTAGGGCCCTTAGGTTTTTGTCCCAATTTTCTCATTGATGATCCTGATAAATTTGGTTTTTACATTTAGCTCTCTGACTCATCTTTATTTTACTTTTTGTGCAAGGGGAGATAATACAGGTCTGGTTTCATTGTTCTGCAAAGGGATATCCAGTTTTTTCCAGCACCATTTGTTTAGGTTGGCTTCCCCTTCCCATTTTATTTTCTTGGTCCTTTGTCAAAAATTGGTTGTCTGTAGGCCAATGCATTTATTTATGAGTTTTTTTTCCTGCTGCATTAGTCTATGTATCTATCATTAAGCCCTTACCAGGCTGTTTTGACAACTGTGGCTGTGTACTAGGTTTTGATGTCTGGTAGACCAAGACGTCTAACTTTGTTCCTTTTTTTTAAGTTCTTTATTTATCCTTGGCCTCTTCCCTATCCATATGAAATTGGTAATCAGTTTTTCCAATTTTTTTAAAGAATGATGTTGGGATTTGGATAAGGCCTGCATTGAGTTTGTAGATTGTTCTAGGTAGTATTAATGTTTTCACAATGTTGAGTCTTGCTATTCAGGAACATGGGATATTCTTCCATTTGTGTAGATTTCATTTATTAATGGTCTGTAGATTTGTTTGTATAGTTCTATTGGTTTTTTTTTTTTTTGCTTGGGTTCATTATTAGGTATTTCAACTGTTGTGTGTCTATTGTGAATGGTATTTTTTCTTGATGTTTTGTTTTTAAATTTCTCTTCACTGCTATATCAGAGTCCGGGTGACTTCTGCTTGTTAATCTTGTATCCTGATACTTTATTAAAATCCTCACTTGTTTCCAACAATTTTATTGTGGAGACGTTGGAGATTTTTCTGTTTAAAATCCTATCATCTGCAAAGATCGAGAATTTCAATTTTTCTTTGGTCAGTTGTACTACCTTAACATTTCATTGTTGTCTTATGGTTCCAGCATGATGTTGAATAAGAGCAGTGATAATGGGCATCCTTGTCTGGTTTCCATTTTTAGTAGATATCTTTTAAGCTTTTCCCAATTGAGTGTGATATTGGCCATTGATTTTTCATATATGGCCCTTTTTATGTTGAGGGTTTTCCCTTCTATTACTATTTTGTTGATTGCTTTTATTAGGAATGAGTGTTGGATATTTTCAGTAGTTTTTTTCTACATTATGGATATGATCATGTGGTTCTTATATTTTATCTTGTTTATGTGGTGGATTACATTAATTGTTTTTCAAATATTAAATCATCCTTGCAGCCTTGGTGTCAATCCCACTTGGTGTGTGTATGTATATGTATATGTATGTATATGTATGTGTGTGTGTGTGTGTGTGTATTGGGTAGAGGGTGTATTTCTATGTATTTGTCCATATCTTCTAGATTGTGGAGTCTATTTGGAATACAATATTTTGTAATAATGTGTTGTTATTCTTTTCATTTCTTTTGTATCTGTTGTGATGCCACCTGTTTCATCTCAAATTCTTGATATTTTCATTTGCTCTTTCTTTTCCTTTGTTTAGTTTGCTAGTGGTTTTTAAATTTTAATTGATCCTCTCAATGAACTGACTTCCTGTTTTGTTGATTTTGTTCCATTGTTTCTCTGTTTTCCAGCTTATTTATTTCTACTCTAATTTTATGCTTTCTTTACTTCTCTTTACTTTGTTGCTACCTCTGTTCTAAATTTTGGAGGTGTTGTTAAAAGGTTAAAAATTGTATCTCCTTAATTTTATGTGTGCATTAATTGCTTCAGTCTGACCTCTCATTACTTCTTTTACTGTGTTCCATGGATTTTGGTATGCATCTTTTTTGGGGTAATAGCCAGTCTTTTTTTAGTAACATGTTGTCGAATCTCCATATGTTAATGACATGTTATAAACTGTCTGTCCTGTCCCCATTCCTCTCAAGGTTCCATATCCTGGGACCCACTTACCCAACAGCATTTGTACCTTTTTAATATTCAAGCATTAGTGACAAAAAGCCTCACCTCCTACAAGTGCCCATTGCTCTTCCTGCATACAGGGAAGGAGTAGTCCAGTTCCCTTCTCCCCCCACCATATACAAAGTTTGTTTCATCTTTAGACTTTCAGTGTGTCCCCCTTGATAGCAACCCCAACCAGTTCAGGTGAGGTGTCAAGCACTGCCCTGAGTCTACAATAGGGATTGCTCAGGGACTTCTTGGTTTTGCACCCATTTTTGGTCTGTTGCACTGCCCTCTTAGTTCGCCCCCATGTGGGCAGTTCAGACCAGCCTCTCTCTCTGAATTCTGTTTTCAGTGCTGTCCTCTGTTGTGCTGTTCTCTAGGGAGAGTACATCATCATCATGTCTCAAGAGAGCTGCTCCAAGCAGGAATGTTGCCCTTAAGTATCGGCACACCAAGTTGAGGCCTACTCTCTTCCTTTCCTGTGAAGACATAAACAATACCCTCTTCTTGGGTAGTTTAGTGCCTTGATCCCCCATTGCCATCTTTCTTCTTCTCTCACCTCTCTGTGGGCCTTAAAGGCATGTAAGAGAGGGAGGTGGAGGGGTGTCTTTCAGCACAGGTGCTATCTGCATCATTTTTATTATATATTTTTTTATTTTGTTGATGATAAATGTCTCATTGGGTAGCTCATGCTAGAGTGTCTGGGCCTTAACCAAGGACTTTGCAATATGTGCATTTTCCCCTATGCCAGTCCAGCTTTTGAAATTACCTCAGAGGACTCATGTTGTACTTGTCCATGTGTACTTGGCTAACTTCGCTCAGCATATCTTGCGATTCCTTCCACGAAAGGAGGTGTTTCATCACTATTTTTTAGGGATGTGTAATACTCCATTATGTGTACATACCAGAAACAGCTTTTTACTGCATTCATTTTTTGCATTGCTTTCTTGTTTTCCCATTCATTTATCTCTGTCCTGACTCTTATTTTTTCTTTTCTTTTATTATTAGAGGGATTTTTCTGTTGGCTCTGTTCTACTGCTGGAGTTTTTGTGATAGAGTATCAACCATAAGTCTCTCTTCCTTCTTCATATGTGCATTTATCACTACCAAACATCCTCTGATAACTGCCTTGCTGTATCCCATAGGTATGTTGTATTCTCATTATCATTAGTTTCTGTAAACTTCCTAATTTCGTCTCTAATTTGGAATAGTACCCACCTCTTTGGAAGAAGAAAATTATTCATCTTCAAAGTATTTGCCTTTGTTTTTTTAATCTTTCTTTTGTTGATTTCCAGCTTTATGGTACAATGGTTAGAAAAGGAATTTTTGATTGACTTCAGTATCTTTGAATTTACTCAAGCATGACATGTCTGTTTTCGAATATGTGCCAATTGCACTTCAAAAGAATTTTGAATTTTTTTTTTTGCATTTGGGTGGAGAGCTCTGAATATGTCTGTCATGTCGAGTTGTCCAATTGTGGAGTTTAGTTCTGTAGCCTCCTTGAGCTTCTTTCTCACTGATCTGTCTTTCTTGGAGAGCAGTGTATTAAAGTCACCTACGATGAAGGATTTAATAGACGAATTTCATGGGTTTCTTGTTGGGCAAGTATATATTTATTAAGATTACTGGGTTTTGGTCTTCTGATCCCTTAAGCATTATATAATGTCCATCCTTGACTCTTGTTATGTCCTGCACCTTGAAATCAATTTTTTTCAGAGATTAGAATTGCAGCTCCTGCTCTTTTTTACCCAACAAACACTTTGCTTGGTTATATCCTAAAGAAGTAAGAGCCATACCACAAATAGATATATTACATCCATTTTCATCACAGTACTATTCACAATAGCAAGAAGTTGGAAACCACCTAAATGTCCATCACTAGTAGAATGAATAAATACTTTAGTACATAAACAATGAAATATATAATATTCATATTAAAGAATATAATGAACTATAAAATACTTCTTGGCATGGATGGATTTTCAAAACTTTATGCTGAGTGAAGTTAATCTATCACAAAAGGGGGAAAAAATCAAGACAAAAGTTTTCATACCAAAAAAACAAACTTTGACATGACAAAATAAATATTTATAAATTATCAAGGGCTCATGAGGGAGGGGGAGCGGGGAGGGAGGGGAAAAATGAGGACCTAATGCCGGGGGCTTAAGTGGAGAGGAAATGTTTTGAGAATGATGAGGGCAATGAATGTACGAATGCACTTTACACAATTGATGTATGTATAGAATGTGATGGGAGTTATATGAGCCCCTAATAAAATGATTTAAAAAACAAAACAAAAAACAAACTTTAATGGTTACCACAAATGGCAGAGGAAAGGAGCGTTATTCGTAGGGGCGATCAAGTCAGTTCTGACCCATACTGACCCTATAAATAACAGGACGAAACACTGCACATTCCTGTGCCATCCTCACAATTGTTCCTACGGCCCATAGATGCAGCTACAGTGTCAATCTGTCTCATTGAGGCCCTTCCTCTTCTTCACTTCCCTTCCACTTTATTAAACATGATGATGTCCTTCTCTAGGGACTGGTCTCTTCTGACAATATGTCCAAAGTATGTAAGACAGCCTTGCCATCCTTGTGTCTAAAGAGCACTCTGACCTTACTTTTTCCACTACAGATCAGTTTGTCCATTTAGCAGTCCGTGGTACTTTCAATAATTTTCTCCACCACCACAATTTAAATGCATCGATTTTTCTATCATCTTCCTTATTTAATTTCCAACGTTCACATACAGATGATGTTATGGAGAATGCCATGGCTTGGGTCAAGCAACCTTAGCACTCTAAATAACATCCTTCCTTTTCAATATACTCTAAATAGGTCTTGTGCAGCAGATTTACCTAATACAACAGGTCTTTTGATATCTTTACTGCTTTTTCCAAGAGCATTAATTGTGGATCCAAGTAAGACAAAATGCCTGATTACTTTAACCTGTTCTCCATTTATTTTGATGTTACCTATTGGTACAGTTGTGAGGATTTTGGTCTTTCCTGCATTGAGTTTTAATCCATACTGAAGGCAGCAATCCTTGATCTTCAATAACAAATGTTTCAAGTTATCCTCACTTCCAGCAAGCAAGGTTGTGTCATCTCCATACCACAGGTTTCTAACAAGCCAATTCTGATGCCACATTCTTCACATAACACAGCTTCCCTGATGATTTGGTCAGCATACAGATTGAAGAAGTGTGGTTAAAGGATACAATCTGACGCGCACCTTTTCTGATTTAAATCATGCAGCGTTCCCTGTTCTGTTTGCACAACTGCCTCTTGATCCATATACAATTTCCAGATGAGTAAAATGAAGTGTTCTGGAATTCCCATTCTTATCATGGTTATCCATAGTTTATTATAATCAACACTGTCAAATGTCTTTGCATTGTCAATAAAATTCAAGTAAACATCTTTCTGGTATTCTCTGCTTTAAATCAAGATCCATCTGACATTAGGGATGATATCCTTTTTCCACATCTTCTTTTGAATCTGGCCTGAACTTCTGGCCAGAAGAGAGGGAAGGGAAAGCAATAGACTAGAGGGTAGACAGGTCTTCGGTGAAGGGCAGGATACTGTTCTACAGGTGGGAGAAAAGAATAAAAGGCTGTGGGAGGAGTAGGGCAGAAAGCAATTAGTTTTAAGTCATTGAATACAAAAATTATGATCTGAAACACACATCCCCATGTAATTCATAGTAAAACATTGGAAAAATGGAAATAGAAAAACAAGTATATTAGCCTAAAAAAATTCCAAAAAACAGTGTCTTCACATTTTTATTTTGTTAATGAAGTTTTTTGTGATGTTGTAGCATTATTTAACTCTGATGTGGGCTCTATGTCTTAGCCTCCATAGAATTTCCAGGGAAAAAAAATCTACACTGATTCTTCAAAGACCCTTAGTATATTATCCTGGATTTGTTTTTACTGCTTTCAGAATTGTTACCTTGTCTTTGATTTTTGGAAATTTTATTAGGATGTCTGGTGGAATTGCTCTTATTTTTTTCTGAGTGGTATTCATGTCATTTCCTATGTTTTCAGCTGTAGTTCTCTTTTCAAAGTTGGGAGATTTGGAGAATGCTTTTTTATCCTTTATTATTGTCATGGTGCTCTTTAATACTCATAATTCTAATTTCAAATTTTGTAATTGAATCCCAGATTTCCATTTGGCTTTTGTTCCCCCCTTGAGATTTGTTAGCTTCAGTTATTCTTCATTCATGTGCATGTATTCTGTCTCTGTCTTCTTGACTTTAGTTCTCTTTCCTTGTGATGCCCATCTGAAGTATGTCCTTTATCCATGTGCCTTTTCAGCAGCTTTAGTTTCTAGTGCCCCTCTATGTCAAGTGTGAACAATTTCATCAGTACTGTCTTACAATGGCACTCTCCCTTTATCCCTTCCCAAGTATACATTCTGTGAATTTTCACCTTCAATCTGCTCAGCCTTAAAAAGCAAGCTACGATTTTCCTCAGTTTAGTTTTGGTTCTTCATTTTCATTTGAAGTATTGTCCAACCTGTACAAAAATGGCTGTAGTGAGCGAGTGAGTACTCCAGATGTTTGTGGGTAGTTTTTCCATACTTCCATGGGACTCTCACTCTTCTCCTTTATCTCTGGACTCCACCTTGATTCTCTAACACCTCAGCTGCTGTCCAAAATTCTGATATCTCATATTCTGTATACTTATATTCATTGTTCAGTGAGTTAATTGGTAGCAGATAAATGGGAACACCGCTCACTTTTCAATCTCGCCCTGCCTCTAATCTCCTAAAAGCCTCTTAATGTGTACTTAGATAATATGCTTTGCTGCTATGCATGTGTTTCAAAGGTTAATATATCCCTCAAAAATATCATTCTATCAAAAAGAGGTTCAATATGTTATATTGTTGAACAGGTAGTAAATGCCTACTGAGCTTAAAAATGTCCCTTAATTGAATGTGCTTAAAATTTGAGGAATGCTATGTGTACAGCTCTTTATAAAGTAAATACGAAATTACCTTGCTTTGCTCTGGTTCTGGCCTACTGTGCATTCTGCTCCAAGTATAAATTAGTTTGAACTCTAGAATGAATGGAATGGCAATATCTCTATATGCTACATTTTGCTGATTTGAGAAGCCAAATAAAACAGAAGATTTTGGTGCATTAATTCTCATTTCTATCCTAGTATTTAACTTGATGCAAGTAAGGTGTGAAGCACACCCTCTGTACTGTAGTCTTTCATTTATCCACCATTGCCCTTTTTTTTTTTTAAAATCATTAACCAATTACAAGGATCTACATATAAACTCCTCCCTGGGGGATGGACAACAGAAAAGTGGGTGAAGGGAGATGATGGACAGTCTAAGATATGATAAAATAATAATAATTTATAAATTATCAAGGGTTCATGAGAGGAGGGGGCAGCGGGGAGGGGGGAAGAAAACGAGGAGCTCAAGTCAACGGATTTATGTATGGATTGAGATAAGAGTTGTACGAACCACCATTCCCTTTTTTATTGCATGTTTTTATATTTATAGAACATTGATACCAGCATTAGAATAAAAGTTTACTGCGTCTTGCACTACACCAAATGGATATAAGCATATGATAAATCTAAAACAAGTTTTTCTTGATGGGCCTTTATTAAGCAATGTGACATCTGCTCAATTCTGCCCTTCTTATTAATGAATTGAAGACAGTCATGGGAGTATGAAATACACATATCTAATTTGCTGATTAGCCTTCAACTGTCTAACTAGTTCTAATGTTGTGGGCCTTAACCATGACAATGTATTGCAATATTGTCTTATGGGACCAGGAAAAACATGGTGATGTCTAGTATTGTAATATATGATGAGAAAAAGAAGGAGATGAGATGAGAGAGTAGGAACAGGAGGGTGTTATATTGTATTCAGTTGCCAACTTGTTTACTGTAATTTGAGTAATTTATCTGTAACTTATTATTTATTATAGCCTTTGCTGTCTGCTCCTGTAAAGACTTAACAAACCTCAGAAAGTTTATAGAGTCTCTATGAGTCAGAATTGACTTAGTTGCTGTGAGTTGAATTGGTCAGTCAGTACCTCTTAAGCAATATCTCTCCATTTCCCCCTCCCATTTATTCCTAGTAACTGCTAATAAACTTTGGTCTCTATGCCTATTCTAGGTATTTCATGTATATGAAAGTATACGGTATTTTCCCTTTTGTATCTGATTTATTTAACTCAATATAATATTTTCTAGGCTCATCCATGCCGCAGCATGTATGAGAACTTTATTTCTATTTATGGCTGAATACTATTTCATTATATAGATATACCACGTTGTATTTATTCACTCATCTGTTTATGAGCACTTAATTGTTTTCACCTTCTGATTATTGGGAATAATGCTGCAATGAGTATGTGTGTATAAGTATCTGTTTTCGTCCCTGCTTTCCATTATTTGGGTCACGTGGTCATTTCATATGTTTTTTTTTTCTTTTGAAAGAGTAGAGTGGCCTTTAAAAAAAATCATTTTATTAGGGGCTCATACAACTCTTACCACAATCCACATGTACATCAATTATGTGAAGCGCATTTGTACATTCACTGCCTCATCATTCTCAAAACATTTCCTCTCCACTTAAGCCCCAGCATTAGGTCCTCATTTTCCCCTCCCTCCCTGCTCCCCCCTTCCTCGTGATCCCTTGATAATTTATAAATTATTATTTTGTCATATCTTTCCCTGTCTGATGTCAACCTTCACCCACTTTTCTGTTACCTTTTTGAGGAACCACCTTACTTTTCCATTGTTGCTATAAACATTTTACATTTCTACTCTCAGTGAGTGAGGGTTATGTATGTCCTTTTAAAATATTCTTTAACTGGAAAAAGTTCTATCTTAAATTATGGTAGCAAAAAAAATTTATGTTCGCTGCATACTCATCAGTCATGTTTGGTAACTGTCAGAGGTAATATTTTTATCTTGTTTAAATCAAAACTTCCTGCTGTTGGTTATGTAATCCCCAGTGCTGGTATATTAATAATTTTTAAAATTTTGTTCCTATGCCTAGAGGTTTGTTTTTCTAAATGAAAAAGAAAGGTTGTGGCCTCATTTCACCTCTTTTTTTTTCCCTAACAAATACTATTAACTCCGTAGAGAAAGCTCACATATATATAAGATACTATTTGATTTTTATTAACACTGTACAAAAGAACAAGAAAATAACTACCTAAGTTATTATATGAGAAGTTAATGAATCCTTTCATAATTTATGAAATGTATGTTTGTGTTCCAGAAATATACTCCTCTTTGCAAGATAAATGCCATGTGTGTAAAATGTGAACTCATGCTACTTGTGTAGTACTGTGTCTTCTCTTGCCATCTCTTGTGTTGCAAGGAAGTTATTTAGCATTTGCCTCAATTCTTTCATCTTAAAAATGAGAATAGTAATATTGTATTCATAGGATCACTATGACCAAAGAAAGTCTTAGTACTGTGCAGCATATATATTAAGTTTTCTGTACTTATTAGTCTTACATTTTGATATTTGGATGTCTGGTTTTCCTAAGTGGAAGACTGAAAGCTATTGTGAGGTTATGCATCACATCTTACAAGGTTGGTTTTTGTATAATCTATATTATTTAATCATCTATAAATATGCATTTATTCAATACTTGCTAATAGCAGGAAACACAGTTCCTTTAGTATTAAGTGAATGTATTTTCTAATAGATTAAAAGGATCCAAACTTTTATATCATGAACATTTAGGTGAGAAAGTTGTTTATACTGCTTCATACAAGATTATGATTATTTCTTTCTCAGGTTCTTATGCAACAAGGATATGATGCTGCTTGTGATATTTGGAGTTTGGGAGTTCTTTTTTACACGATGCTGGCTGGGTAAGAAACTTAGATACTTAGAAGTATTCACATCATTATTTGAATTTACCTTTTTATTTCCTTCTTGAAAGAAGATAGGGTGACAATAGCCGAAGCAGAAAAAGGATAAATTTAAAAAACATAAAGTCTATAATGAGGCACTGTGGACTTAGATATATTCAAACGCAGTTTTCAGCTAGAACTAAAAATTTTAAATAAGCTATTTTGTATTGTTGAAAAACATTTACCTGATAATAAATTAACTTGCTGCTATTGATTAAACTTATGAAAAATCAAGCTGAAATAATACTTTAATCCTTTTGTTCTGACAACAGAGAATTAGTATGATTCTATTTTTAATGAATCTAAAGGTAACAATACTAAACAGAAACACACAGGATGCATGCCTTCCCTTTGAAGAATAAAGACATATTAAAAAATTGCAATAATTGGATATGAATGTTGCTTATTTACAAATAACACAAGTGCTAATTTTACTCTTATAATATGAAGTTCTTCATTTTTATTTGAGGAGAGCCTTATGCTTATAAAGTTTATTTTAAGAAATCTTTATTAGACAAAATGATATTTAGCAAAGTCTACTGTGTAGAAGGTAATTAGAAGAATTATAAATTTCTTAAGCATGATGTTCTAAAGAGTGCATTTAGTATAATTAAATATGCTTGATATACATGATATACCAGGAACTTTATAAATATGTTATAAAATAGTGATTCTAAATTATTTATTGGTTTGATAAATATTATGCATGCTAGAATATTTTATGTACTCTTAGATATATTTAAAATTTATATGAAATAGTTGTAGATCACAAGTGCTAAAGTGAAGGCTCTGACCCCCTTCCCTCCTGGTGATTAGGAAGACAGACTCCACCTTGTTCCTAAAATAACCCATTATACCTTTCTGAGTTGCTGACTGTTAGAGCCTCACACATGATGGCATTTGTAGGTCAGAGTGATTGTTCCTCTGCCCTGAAATAGACCTTGACGCCCTCCTGAGCTAAGTGTATTGAGTACTGGTGCCCTGAACACTTAGCTCTTTCCACTCAAGGCGGCCCTCACACCCTGACTGGGCAGCCAACAGCCTGAACCAAGGCCGTCAATTTTCATAGACATTAGATTAGTATTATTCTTTTTGCACAGATAATATTAATGGAATCCTAAAGAAAAAATTTGAATGACTACAATAAGTATATTACAAAGATAGAAAAATGTTTTGTACTAGGTTTCCTAATTCACACTTTAAGTGAATGTAAAATTTGCAAGTTTTGTTCTGACCTGGTTTTGTTTTACTTTAAAAGCAACTTTTGTTTTCTTTTACATTAATTTATGCATCAAAGGTTTTAATTAAAAAGCGAAAAGCTACTGGTATAGACAGTTTTATTAAATAATCAAGTTCATTATTTTAAATATAAAACATAATGGCACAGTGAAGGGAGATTTTACGTGAGAGTTTTAGTTTGCTATAGTAAATATTTTCACATACAGTTGACCCTTGAAAAAAATGCAGGAGCGAGGGATGCTAACCATCCATGTATCAGAATATCCCAATTGAGTTTACAGTCCATCCTTGAACAACATGAGTATGAACCACATGGGCCCACTTAAATGTGTTTTTTTCTCCCCTGCAGTGAGCTTAAGGGTTGCAAATTTCACTAAAATGACATTAAATCTCTACATGAACAGGTTCATCCTTGTTCAGGGGTCAACTGTAGTCCTATATTCATCACATTTATTCTTTATTTTTAATAGCTATACTCCATTTGCTAATGGCCCAAATGATACTCCTGAAGAGATACTGCTGCGTATAGGTAATGGAAAGTTTTCTTTGAGTGGTGGAAACTGGGACAATATTTCAGATGGAGCTAAGGTATATATTATAAATATACTTTATTTGTTGCATTGAGTTAAATTGCTAACCTCTTTATATTTCCTAATCTCTATTTGAAGGATATCTGATGATGTCATATGTTTGGTTTTTGGTTTATAATTAAGTCAGCTCACATCTACATGTGGATCAAATATGCCGAAAACAAACTCACTGTCACTGAGTTGATTCTGACTTGTAATAACCCTATAGAACAGAGTAGAACTACACCTGTTTTTATTGCTAAAGGTGTGAATTTTTATGGGAACAGACAGCCTCATCTTTCTCCCAGGGAGTTCAAACTGCTGACCTTGCCTACTCCACTTTGCCAACAGGGCTCTTTAAATCTGGCAATTTTCTCTTATCCATTTATATGTGTTCAGGGATTATAAACTAGTTTTTAAAAATATAAACGAACTAGGAAAAGGCAGTCAAAGCTGACTAAAATGTATTTCTAGGTTCTCTGTGCCATCACTTGTTCTTCAGCACAGAGATTGACTGTTGGTTATGTTGTTAGTTTCATAGTGTTAACTGATTCTGAGAGGCTATACGGGGAAAATAGAAATTATATCCTATTAAAATGACTTCAAAATCTTAAAAGAAAGTATGTAACCTAATAAACATTTTGTTCCTGTCTTAATTAGGAAGCAGTGATTATAAAGTTTTATAAGCACTTAAGATACATGGCCCCTTTTGCCATATTATCATTTTTGAGTTACACATCAGGAGAATCCACTTTGGCGTTGGAAATATTTCTGTTTACAAGTAAAAATGGACCATTTTGTACGTTAAGTCAATTAAAGGTAGGGTGCCATAAAATTTATCTTCCAAACCAGAGGAATTAAGAGGAAAAGGCATAAACCATGAGTGCTCCATGAAAACTGTGATATATGGTCAACCTAGTTAAAGCAAAAATTAGATAAGTATTTTGGGATAAAATTAAGCTAAGAAGTTATTTACAACTAGGTAAATGCTCCACAGGTGTTTTAACATACACAGTGGTCCATTTTTACTTGTAAACAGAATGATTTGTAAAATCAAAGTGGATTTCCGGATGTGTAACAACTGTGAGGATAGCATGACCATGCAGTGTTTTGTTCTATTGTACATAGGGTCACTGTGAGTCAGAGCCAACTTGATGGCACCTGACAACATTTTTTTTTCTTTTATGGTTTGTTATTACACCTAATTACATGATTTTAAATTGTTAAAGCAATTTTTACATTCCCAGGACAAATATCAATTAATCATACATATATATATATTGCCCGTTTTTATTTGCTAAATTTTGTTTAGAATTTTCTACATCTATAGTCATGAGGAATATTTACTTTGCAGTTTTGTTTTCTTGTAATGTGTTTGGCCTTTTTGTAGGGTAGTATTGGTCTTTTTAATTGCATCAGTAGCTATTTCCTCCTAATCGGTTTTCTGAAGCTTATTTAGAATTGGCATGCTTATTAGACTTCATCAGTGAATACATCTGGGAATTATGTTTTCTTTATTGGAAAGTTTTGAGCTATTAACTCATTTCTTCAATTGATGTAACTATTTAAGTTATCTGTTTCTTCTTAAGTGAGCACTGGGTTTTTCTCCAAAAGAATCTGTCCCTTGTTGAATGTATTGGCATATTATTTTTAAAATATACCTTTACTATCATGATAGTATTTGAAGCAATGCCTATTTTCCCATCCCAAAAATAATTATGAATCTATTTGTTTAGTTCTATCCTTAAAGAAATTCTGTGTTTTTGGTGAAAGTTTACACAGCAAAATCGGTACTCATTTGACAGTTTCTACACCAGTTGTTCAGTACATTAGTTACATTTTTTACAATGTGCCTACATTCTCAATAATTTCTATTTGGTTGTTTATATCCAATATTCCAGAGTCCCTGGCCCATTGTCCTCTCATATTTGCTTTACAGTAATTGTTGACCTCTTTGTCTCACATCCCACCCACTGCCATCGAGTCTCTTCTGACTCATTGCAACCTTACATAGGGTTTCGGAGACTGTAAATCTTTACTGGAGTAGATAACCTCATATTTCTCCCAAGGAGCAGTTAGTGGGTTTGAACTGCCATCCTTGTGTTCAACAGTCCAACAGTGCCATTAGGGTTTTTAATCTCATATAGATGGTTTTTAATGAAGCTCTGCACTCGTGGGTAATATCCTTTACTCTGAGAATCTGTTATTTTGCTAAAAGGTAAGCTTGGGGGGCAGTATTTTCTGGTCAGGGTTAGCATCTTAGGGAGTCCTCCAATTTCAGCTGGTTCAGTAAGTCTGGATTTTTTAAAGACCTTGGATTTTTTTAAGTTTGTCTTCTCTTCCATCTGCATCCTTTTGCACTGATCAAAATAGTTGTTACTGATAACCAGGCACCATGCAGTTCCATTAGCACCAGGGTAAATGAGCCTGGCAATTAGCCCTGTAATTTAATTATTCTCTGTAATTTGACCTCAATCTTTTTATTTTGCTCTTAACAAATAGATAACAACAATTGTTTCTCAGATGGCTGCTCATGAGCTTTTTAAAACCCCACATTCACTACAGTAGGATTCAGATTATGAACTTTTTGAACTATATTATACCAGTTGATTGAGTTATCCTATGAGTCTAAGGTCCTAAATACTTCAAATCTAGTAAACCATTATAACAAAATATTTGGTTTTGTTTGAAAAGTATCTGTAATTGTGTTCTTTTTGATTATCTGTGCATTCACACACATATCTGTACATTCACATGCATACAGATACTACTTCCTGTGGAAACATATATACTAACCAGTATTTACTTATATACATATATGCCTATGTACCTGAGCATGTGACCATACAAGCATTTTCTGGTTGTTTTTAAATTTTTTGTTGCCAAATTATGTATGTTATATTAGTTAGCACAAACATCCTTTTCTCTTTTGCATTCCTTAGTGGAATTGTTTATGATGGTCAAACTGTGCCCATTGCATCCTCATGCTGTGCTACTTTTCCCATCACCAAAAATAACAGGTATCTAAATCTAGAGCATGAACTCTCACATCCCTAATAATCAAATGAACATTGGTTTCTGTAAGTATGTGCATGTTTGTGATATATATATGTATAGATATATAGATATCTAGTCTTCCTATATAATATTGGTCTTGTAATATTTTTTCTTATGTGATTGATATACTTAGCATTATATCCTCCAGATCTATCCTTCTGATAACATGTTCCACAGACTCACCATTATGTATTGTCGCACATTATTCTATTATATATTCCATTTGATCTACTCTTTTACTCACCAACATTTATTATCTGTTGTTATGTTTTTATCTGGGCCTTTTTCCACTACTTGTCTATCACTTTTTCGTACTGTGTTGGGTTCTGTGTTCCTGTGATGCTGCGATATATGTCACTGGTATTTCAAATGCCAGCAGAGTCACCCAAAATGTTCCATATTTTACTTATACATTCATTCATTGGAGGATACTTAGACATTTCTCTTTTTCACATTTATGAATAATACTATAGTGAACATAGCAGTGCATATACCTGTTTATGTCATTTCTTTTAGGTCTTCTCAATATATAGCTAAGAATGATATTGCTGGATTAAAGGGGGTTTCTTGTTTTTTTTTAAGGACCTTCTGTACTATTTCCCATTGTAGTGTACACTTTTTACACTCCAATCCGTAATGGGTACGGACTTCAGTCTCCATACATCCTTACCAACATTTGTTGTCTGTTTTTCATCAGTGCATTTTCTACCACTTGTGTGTCATTTGTCATACTGTGGTGGCTTGTGGGTTGCTATGATGTTGAAAGCTGTCACTGGTATTTCAAATGCCAACAGCCCCAAAATTAACAGATTTCACTAGAGTTTATAAATTAAGAACAGACTATAAAGCTGAGAAAATTAAAAAGACTGGACTATACGAAAAAGAACAGACATCAGGATTGAAGGAAGGCTTATTAACAACCTACTATGTACAGATAACACAATCTTGCTCGCAGAAAGTGAGAAGAACTTGAAGCACTTACTGATGAAGATAACGATTACAGCCTTCAATATGGATTACATTCTAATGTAAAGAAAACAAAAATCTTCACAATTGGATCAGTAGTTAACATCACAAGAAATAAGGATTGATGTTGAGAAGGATTTCACCTGGCTTTGATTCACAATCAATGCTTATGGAAACAGCCATGAAGAGATCAAATGGCGCATTGCATTTGGTAAATCTGCTGCACCAAATATATTTAAAGTGTTTCAAAGCAAGAATATGCGTTTGAGGACTAAGGTCTCCCTGACCCAAGACATGGTATTTTTCAATTGCATCATGTGTCTGTGAAACTTGGACATTGAACAGGGAGACTGAAGAAGAATCAGTGCATTTAAATTATGCCACTGGCTTAAAGGTAGATTTCTTTCTTTCTTAATTTCTTTCTATCTATCTATCTATCTATCTATCTATCTATCTATCTATCTCTCTATCTCTCTATCTCTCTATCTAATCTATCTATCAATAGATAAATAAGCATAGTTCCAGGAAAGGGTTTTGGGCTTGCACTAACTCCTAGAGCCAACTTAAGAACAATTAGTTGTTACATGAAGATATGGGTGCTACAGCAAACTCTGGTGAAAGAAATTGGATGGTTTCCACCTATCGGATAAAATAGTGTTGGGGTCTTAAAGGCTTGTCTCCAAACAAGCAGCCATCTAAGTGAGATGTCAACAAAGTCCACATGGAAGAAGCACACATCATCAGTAACCAAAGGATTCTAAATCATCTAATCCGAAGTCAAAGGAGGGAATAGTATCAGAGTCTAAATTATGAGAATCTGGTTTATAGACGGCTATGGATGACAGTGGGAACCCAAGATACATTTGTGGGATCTACATAGGAAATAAGCCTCTGATGATTTCTCTCTATCCATAATAGATGGATAGGAGGAAAGTGGTTACTGAACAGATTTCATTGGAGAGATGATTATAAAAGATCAAAAGGATAAACCTGACTTGAAGGGTTAAAACCTTGTAAGTTGATCCCCGTTTTGATGTACGTCAGGCCTAATCTGGTTTTCAACATTTTCTTATTGGGGTTTATCTCATCTGACATCTGCTATGTCATTGGGAGTCACCATCTTGAATTTTATATGTTTTTCTGATTTTCAGTATATGAAACCAAAGATTGATGCACCTATAAAGACAACATGTAGAATAAGGGTTTCCGGAGGGTGGGGGTGGTAAAAGAGAGCTGATATCCAGGATTTCAGGAAGGAAAGACTGTGTTGAAAATGATTATGGTAGTAATTGTACAACACTGCTTGGTGTGACTGAACTATGAAATGATATATCTGTATTAATTCCCAATAAAATGGTTTTGAGCAAAAAATTATTATGCTGGGTAAGAAAATTGAAAGTACCATGGACTGCCAGAAGAGCAAAGAGATAAGTCTTGGAAAAAGTTTTTTACTTTGATAAAAACGGCCAGAAAGCTAGGATATTGAGATTTCATCTCAATGAAGAGGACTTTATGCTTGGTAGAATAAAGGGTCAGTGAAAAAGAGAACTATCCTTAATGAGATGTATTGACACAGTGGCTGCAACAATGGGCTCACACATAAGAAAAATTGTGAAGATGTTGCAAGACCAGGAGGCGTTTCATTGTCTTGTACATAAGGTTACTATGAGTCAGAACCAACTTGATGGTACCTAACAACAAGAACAACAATCATTGCCATTTTAGCTGGGGTGAGATGGTGTTACAATGTAGTTTTCACATGTATGTTTCTAATCGCTTATGATCTTGAGCGGCTGTCCATGGTTTTGTTGGCTGCTTGAATTTAAGTATCTGTTCATGTCCTTTGTTCTAATTAGGTTGCTTGTCTTTTAGATGCTGACTTATTTTTTTGAAGTTTTATTTATATTTTAGAGATTAAACTCTTAGTAGATATATAATTTTCAAAGACTCTTTTTCTCTATCTTACAAGTTGCCTTTTACTTATTTGATGAAGTCTTTTGATGTAAATATGTGTCATGATGTTCCACTTATATAATTTGTCTTCTGCTGTTCCCAAATTTGTAGTAATGTTTGTTGGCCTATCTTTATAAAAAAAACGGATCCAATAATTTTGTCTATGTTCCCCCCAGTCCCCTGCTGTGAATCTTAAAGTTTTAACACACTGATCTTTGATCCTTTTTTAGTGTGTGTGGGTTGTTTGAGGGATGGGATCTTCATTATTCTGCAAATTGGATTTCCAGTGTTACCAATACCAACTTTTAATGATACTGTTTCCTCCCCATTCATTGAATTTTGATCTTTCAAAAATAAGTTGTCTATAAATTGATGTATTTATTTCTTATTTCTCAATTCTGTCTTACTGGTCTACATGCCTGTCATTGAAATAATACCAGACTTCTGACCATAGTGATTATATTGTGTATTTGGATAGCAGGGTGTGTAAGACATCCTGTTTTGGTATTTTTTGACAGTGCTTTGTTTTTGTTTTATATTTTTCATTTTGATTTGAAGGGTTAGTTCATGCACATTGCTTTATGCCATTGTTTACAGTACTCCCAATGTAACAATCTCCTACTTCCTTCCTTTGTTTAACATTTTTGTTTGTCCTTCTTCCCCATCAATTCTTACATTCTGAAATTTATCCAGGGCAAATGATGCCTTTCTTATTTCATATAACTGATAGTTCTGAGGAGTGCATTCCTCACTGGTGTTATTATACAACCTATAGGCCTGTCTATTTGGGGGCTGAAAGTTGAACCAGAGGGACAAGTTCCGTTCTAGGCCTGGAGAGTGACCAAAGGCCATCATTTTGGGGGTTCTACTAGTCTCTGTCAGACTAGAAAGCTCATTTTCATTATATGGTTCCACATATTTCTTGGTATTCTATCTAGGACCCGGTATTATGGTCCTATTCAAAGTAGTCAGGGCTCCACCTGTGTTCTTCTACAATAATGCTTTGGCTATTCAAGTACTCTTTTCTTAT
Organism: Echinops telfairi; assembly: GCF_000313985.2. Lineage (NCBI taxonomy): Eukaryota > Metazoa > Chordata > Mammalia > Afrosoricida > Tenrecidae > Echinops > Echinops telfairi. Next base: position 1,035,021 of record NW_022111319.1, read on the forward strand.
AAAGTTGTCATTACTTTTTCCATTTCTGTAAAGAATACTGTTGGCATTTGAATGAAGATTGGATTACATGAGGGTAAGAAAAAGTAATGCTATAAAAATACAACCTTGTCATCATCATTTTCAAAACATTTTCCTTCTACTTGAGCCCTTGGTATCAGCTCTTCATTTTTTCCTCCCTCCTTCATGAACCCTAGATAATTTATAACTTATTATTTTTTCAAGTGTTACACTGACCGATGTCTTGCTTTACCCACTTTTCTATTGTCTGTCCTCCTGGGAGGGGCTTATATGTAGATCATTGTGATCGCTTTCCCCTTTTTACCCCCACCTTCCCCTTCCCCTCCTGGTATTGCTACCCTCATTATTGGTCCTGAGGGGGTAATCTGTCCTGGATTCCCTCTCTGTGTTTCCAGCTCTTATTGATACCAGTGTACATGCAATCATCTAGCCGGATTTGTAAGGTAGAATTAGGGTCATGTTAGTGGGGGGGAGGGAGCATTAAAGACCTAGAGGAAGGGACTGGCTCATCCCTTCTTTGTGACCCTTCTGTAAGGGGATGTCCAGTTGTCTACAGACAGGCTTTGGGTCTCCACTCCACACTCCCTCTTATTCACAATGTGCTTGACATGATAGATGGATGGGTTTGGATGAGAGCTGTATGAGCCCCCAATAAAATGATTAAATATTAAATAAAAATACAACTTTTTAAAACAAAACTATGAAAGGTGAAGGAAGCTATTGTTTCTCAGCATGCCATCCATCTAGTTCTATTCACTTCTGAAGGTAGTGATTCCATTTCTCTAACCCTGCCCTGAAGAATTCTGGTTTTGTTTGTTTGTTTTTCACCACTCTATACAGTAGCTTTTGTCATCTTCAAAACATTCAAATTGTGAATTTGTAAAAAGTGTTCTTTGAGTTTGAGGGGAAGAAAAAGTATTAATGGGCAAAATCAGGGATGCATGGTAAATGGAGTATGATTTCCCACTAAAATTCTGTAAAATCCGTATTTAAATTCATGGAAAAAGTTAACCTGAAAGAATGAGCAGGTAAATAGTCATTTTTGGAGAAAGTGTCTCAGTTACTTTCCTGGCCTTTTTCTCATCTTCAGTTTGTAAATTGGTTCTCAAATCTAATTTTACTGACACCTATAGCTCTACATTCATTAGTCAAAAGGGCATTATAGATCCATGTCATGAGTTGGCAGTATTAATATGCATGATATCAAATATTGGTGAGAAGAGAGGCTCTGGGTGATCATGTATTTGATACTTTTCTGCATTGTTTTCCAGGTTGATTAGTAAAAGGAAGCTAGTTGTCTGATCCTATGTGTACCAGATAAAATGGTAAATAGATGAGCTCAGGGCCTCAGAATCAGAGCTCAAGCATCACATGCATGAAAGAACCTGTTTTTTTGTAATAATAGAGCTGCTATTGCTGAAAAACAAACCCAGATTCCTACTGTAAGAGTGTCTGAATTACAATACCAATTGAATTCTAAATCTTGAGTGATATATGAACTTAAAATGAAGGCATTGTTTGGAGAAAAAAAAAGGGGATCCTGAAACATGTGAGCCAGATAATCAGGAAGCTGAGGACATTGAGCCTTTAAAATCCATTGAATCACTGTGACAACAAAACTATCACTCTTGCCTTCATCTGATGAGATTAATCCCCAAGGGTGCCTGAGATGGTGCTGACACAGATGACTTATAAGATAAATGACTTACAACAGCGGTTCTCAACCTGTGGGTCAAGACCCCTTTGTGGGGATCGAACGACCCTTTCACAGGGGTCGCCTAAGATCATCGAAAAACACATAAATATTTCACATATATAATTACATACTGTTTTCTGATTAATCACTATGCTTTAATTATGTTCCATTTGTAACAATGAAAATACATCCCGTGTATCAGATATTTACATTATGATTCATAGCAGTAGAAAAGTTACAGTTATGAAGTAGCAACGAAAATAATTTTATGGTTGGGGGCCACCACCTCACGAGGAACTGGCATTAGGAAGGTTGAGAACCACTGACTTACAAGATAAATGTCCAGAAAATACCCCCGCCAATCATTATTGCTTTTATACCTACATTCCTTTGAGCCCCCAAAGGTGAAGTATGAGTTGTTTTCCAGAAGAGGTATACTACACTCCCAAATAACTGCTTGACTTTTCTGATATGTACAGCTTAAATCTGGAGAATTTCTGTAGGAATGTCAATTGAGAATGTGGCACAAGGTTAAAGGAAACATAAAGTTTGATCATCTGAGTTTATTAGTATGGACCTACTGAACTCAGATTAATCCTTCAATGTTTCAGCCTAAGCGAGAATCTAATAGTTTATTTTGCTAATTAGTTGAAACACAAATTTTGTGGTGATCTACATTAAATCAAGTTGAAGTGCGAGACCTGCTTTAGTATACTGTAGAAGGAGGTATCCAAAAGCCTAGGGAAATTGGCCTGTTAGCATGGATTAGAACCGTAGACCCACACAAGGAGTATCTAGAGATCACGCCTTTTACCACAGTAGTGAGGAACACATTTGTGAAGAGGCCACAACTTCCTTGAAGTCAACTGCAATTGCTATCTAATGTAATTCATAATTGATAGTACTGCCCTAATTGAATTAAGATATAACTACAGTGGTTACGATTGGACCCCATGGTGGTAAGAACTAGTTGACAGTGTGGGTGTATATACCATAATGGATAGCATAGCCAAAGTAGTAATCCCAATAATCTAACTTGTGTGGATTTATGGCACTGAGTATTTAGGCAAGGCAAAAACTCTTCATATTTACTTGATCTGTAAAAACAGTAGAGTTATCGGTCATATGAGTCATCAAGATAAAAAGTTTACAGATCCTCAAGCTTTTGAATAAAGGGCAGCCTGTGTACCCTTGAGAAAGAATTCCATTGTACCATAAAATATGTGTACTGCTAATCTTTTTTCCGGTCTATTGGACACCTTTGCTGAATTGACACTAATTGTAGGAAATTAAAAATTTCACTGTGGCCCACCAGTCAGAACGAGGGGGGAGGGAGCGGGATTTGGAGGTCAAGTTATTAATGGAGTTTTAACTAAGGTCTGCCTCAGAGTGGGCCCAATGGGGCCCCAAGCCCATCTTGTAATAATTTCCCCAGTTTCAGAATGCATAATTGAAATAGACATACTCTACAACTGGAATCCCCTTTCCTCACAGTTGAATACCTGCCATGTAGAATAAGGACTGTTATGGTAAGACAAGGCAAATGGTTGCTATTAGAACTATCTGTAACTCAGAAAATAGTACACCAAAAGCTGTAATATATTCTTGGAAGGAATGCAGAAATTAGTGTCACCATCAAGAACTTGAAGGATATATAGGCTGGTGATGCCTGCCACATCCCGATTTAACTTACCTATGTGGCTTGTGTACAAATGGATTAGATATTGGAGAATGGCAGTGGATTATAGAAACTTAGCCTGACAAAAAGTCAAGTCCCTTCCACCATAGTGAAATATCTAGAGGTGTTGTGGTGTGGGGCATGTCAAAATACTCAGTACTAAGATGAAGGATAAGTTACTGCGTAGGATCCCTTCCACAATTAAAAAGGAGACCCAACTTTTAGTAGGCCTCTTCTGATTTTTGAGGCAACATATCCTTCATTTAGGTGTGCTACTCTGGCCTATTTATCAAGTAACTCAGAAAGCTGCTAGTTTCAAGTGAGTCCCAGAGCAATATAAGGTTCTGAAACAGGTTCAGGATGCTGTGCAAGCAGTTGCGCCACTTGGGCCATATTATCCAGTTGATCCAATGGTGCTTGAAGTGTCAGTGGAAGATTCAGTTTGGAGTCTGTTGTAAACCCCTTTGGTGAATTACCACCACATGTCTGGATTTGCCATGATGCCACATGTCATCATTTGCCATATGATGGCTTGCTGTTGCTGTGATTAACTGAAGTAATTCTATCAGTATTTCAAATACCAATAGGATAAAAAATGGTGGGGCATGTTTCAGTGGAGCTTCCAGACTGAGAACAAACTGTGGAGAATGAACAGAGAATCCTATTCTGAGGCATTAGCCAGCGAAAACCTTATGAACAGAATCGGCCCTGTAGATTGGAAGGCATTCAAAAAGTGAACAGAGAACTGCTGGCTCAAAGTAAAATTGATCTTAATGACATGGATGCAGAAAAGCTTTTGAGACCTTCATTTGCTGATAAAGTACAACTCAAAATGAGAGTAAATAGCTGAAAATACCCATTACTAATAGAGGAGGGGAATGTACCAAGTACAAGTCTAGGAAAATTGGAAGTCATCAAAATTGAAATGTATAAAGATTGAAATCCTATGCATTAGTGAACTAAAAGGGATTGATATTGTCTACATTGAATCAGACAATCATGTTGATTACTGTGAATATGATTTATCATCAAAAAGAACATCTCAACATCTATTTTGAAGTACACTGCTGTCTGTGATGTAATATCTATAAGCCTACAAAGAAGTCCAGTTAATACAACCATTCTATAAATTTGTGTACCAACCACTACAGCTGATGATGAAGAAATTGTGTTATTCCACCAAATTCTCCCATCCAAAATTGCTCATGTATGCAATCAAAATGTGTTAATAATTACTAGAGATTGCAATGCAAAAGTTGTAAACAAAGAGGAAGGAATGGTTGTTTTAAAATATGGCCTTGGTAATTGGACATTCCCTTACAGAAGGGTCGTGGAGGGAAGATAAGCCAGTCAGGGTGCAGTATAGCACCGATGAAACATAACAGCTTTCCTTTGGTTCTTTAATGGTTCCTCCCCCACTCCCACCCCCACTATTATAATCCTAATTCAACCTTACAAATCTGGCTAGACCAGAGCATGTACATGGGTACAGATAGGAGCTGGAAACACAGGGAACACAGGACGAATAAACTCCTCAGGACCAATATTGAGAGTAGCCATACCAGGAGGGGAAGGGGGAGTTGGGGGTAGAAAGGGGGAACCGATCACAATGACCTATCTATAACGCCCTCCCAGGGGATGGACAATAGACAGGGGGTTAGAGGGAGACATTGGACAGCGCAAGACATGAAAAAATAATAATTTATAAATTATCAAGGGTTCATGGAGGAGGGAGAGTGAGAGAGGGGGAAAAATGAGCTGATACCAAGGGCTCAAGTAGAAAAAAAATGCTTTGAAAATGATGATGGCAACATATGTACAAATGTGTTTGGCACAATGGATGTATGTATGGATTGTGATAAGAGTTGTATGAGCCCCCAATAAAATTATTTTAAAAATAAAATAAAATATGGCCTTGTTGCTAGAAACAAAGCTGGAGATCACATGAGAGAATTTTGTAAGGTCAATAATTTATTTTTACAACTTCCTATTTTCAGCAGTATAAAGAATTACTATATAAATGGACATTGCCAGATGGAACATACAGGAATTAAATGGACTCTTTGGAAAGAGTAGTTGGAGAAGCTCAATAACTTTCATCAAAGATAGGAGACAACTGGGGGATAGATCATCAATTGCTCACATACAAATTAAAGGTTGAAGCTAAGAAAATGGAAAAAAATCTATGAGAGCCAAAATGCAACCTTGAGTGTAGCCCATCTGCACTTGATAAGAACATATATTTTATGGATTGAAAACTAATGAACCTAACAAGCAGTGAATGACATCAGAAACATATATGAAGAAAACCAAAGATCATTTAAAAGAAAGAAAAGACAAAAGTAGCATGTGTTCAAAAACCAGTGGTACTGAAGGAAGAAATCCAAAGTACACTGAAGGGATTAGCAAAAAAACAAAATTCCAGGAATTGGCAAAAATTGAAAATTTTCAGTAAGCCAGTGACGCACTAGAAGCATTCATGTATGCCAAGAAGTTTAGAAGACAGCTACCTGTCCAATTAACTGGAAGGGATCTATAATATGCCCATTCCCAAGAAAGGTGACCCAGCAGAATGTGGCAATTATTAGACAATAACACTAATATTTGACAGAAGTAAAATTTGCTAAAAACAATCCAATAAATGCGTTATGGCAGTACTTCAGCAGGGAGCTACCAAAAATTCAAGCCGGATTCAAATGAGGACGTGGAATGAGGGATATTGTTACTGATGTCAGATATATATCTTAATTAAAAGAAAATTATACTGGAAAGATGTCTGCTTGTGTTTTATTGACTATCAAAAAGACATTTCACTCTTTAGTAACCACTCTCCTCCTATCGCTTGATTATGGATTGAGGGAATTCAAGGGAGGCTTATTTCCCACAATGTATCCCACAAATGTATCTTGGGCTCCCACTGTCATCCATAGCCTTATGCAAACCAGACTCTCACAATTTAGGCTCTGATACTATTCCCTCCTTTGACTTCAGATTATGTAATTCACAATCCTTTGGTGATTGATGATGGTGTGCTTCCTCCATGAGGACTTAGTTGACATCTCCCTTAGAGGACTGCTTGTTTAGAAACAAGCTTTTAAGACCCAAGATGCTATTCTGTCTGATAGCCAGGCAAAATGTAATTTTTTTCACCACGCTTTACTATAGTACCCATATCTTCTGTGTTTCTTGTTTAAAGGCAAGTGTCAAGCAGGGCTATGATGTAAGAGCTAATTGTTCTTAAATTGGAGCTAGGATTTACCAAATAGAGTGCATTGACGAGATGACGACGGCGGAAGATAAAAATGAGAAACCTGATGAGATAGTTTCTTGTGCCAGCCTGGCCCATAAACACAAGTGGGATTAACTGAAGGGCAGAAAGATAAATGGCTCGGTGAGCCTCGCCTTTCTTGTCTCTCTCTCTTTGATCATCGGACCAGTGTGCAGCTGCCTTGCTTGTTCTGTGCCTCAATTTAAAGGCTACACTACCTGTGGGACGCCTAGCCTGTGGACTGTGTCACTGTAAGTTGAGGTCCCTTTAAGACATCTCTGGAGTTGAGGCGGTAGCGGTAACTTGAAGGGTTAAAACCTTGTCAATTGATCCCACCTCTGATGCATGTTAGGTCTTATCTGGTTTTCAGCATTGTCTGTATTTTATTGGTTTTTGTTTGTTCTGTTGGGGTATATCTCAGATGTGTGGCCATTGAATTTTTGTTGTATGTTGTTCTGTTTTTCACTATATTAAACCCAGGATTGAGGAACCTATAAGAACAGAAAGTAGAATAAGGGTTTCTGGGGGGTATATTGGAAAGTGGGGTGGTAAAAGGGAGCTGATGTCGAGGAGTACAAGAAGGAAAATAATGTTTTGAGACTGATTGTTGTAGCAGTGTGATTGAAATATGGAAAGATTTGATATCTGTATTAATTCCTGTGTTATTCTAGGATGACTAGAGAAACTAATCCAGAGACATTCAGATGTGTATAGGAAAGAGCTTTATATACAAGAGCAATTAAATATTGAGAAAGCACCCCAGCCCATTCCAGATCAAGTCCACAAGTCCAATATTAGCCCATATGTTCAATACCAATCTATAAAGTCCTCTTCAGACTCATGAAATGCATACAATGATGCCGAATGCAGGAAGATCACAGGCCAGTGGGTTGGAAGTCTTGTGGATCCAGTGGCATTGTAAGCATCTCAGCGCTGGCAGGGGTCTCTATGTGGTTTCTCCAACTCCAGAGGTCTGGTTGCATCAGGTTACGTCCATGTAGCTTCTCCAGCTCCCAGGGTGTAGTGCCATGTGTCTTTTCAGTAGAGCATCTCTCATGGAGTGAGCAAGAGAGAAGAGTCTCCTGACTCCAAGGAAGAAATACAGGATTTCCCTGAATTCTCAGGAGAAGGCCATGCCCACACAGAGACCTTATTAGCTATGATCTGATTGACAGACTAGACTCCACCCCTTCACTCTTAATCCTCAAATTGACAAAGGATTATATAACTACCACAACTCCAAATAAAATGGTTTTGGAAAGAAAAAAAGGGACATTTGCCTGTGTGGATCATGACAAGCTATAATTCCAGAACACTTAGTTATACTGATGTGTAACTTGCACTTACACCAAGCCTCAGTCATTCAAACAACAAAGGACTGCTTTGTGAACTAAAATCAAGATCCCGAGGAACTAATACGAGGAACTGGAGTATATGAAGAAGGCTATGGCATCAGGACTAGGGAAAGACTCATTTAACAGACTTCAGTATGCAAATGACAGTCTTGTTTGTTGAAAGCAAAGAGGATTTGAGCTACTTGCTGATGAAGGTGAGAGAGACCTCAATATAGATTACAATCTAATGTAAAGAAAATAAAAATTCTCACAACTTGACCAATACACACTATAATGATAAATGGAGAAAAAGATGATATTGTCAAGGATTTTATCTTGCGTGGATCCGCAGTCAATGCTCATGGGAGCATCAGTCAAAAAAAATCAAAGGACATAGTACATTGAACAAATTGGCTGCAAAAGACCTTTTCAAAATTGAACGGCAAGAATGTCACTTAACACTGTGATAGTTAGGTTCATATCAACTTGGCTTGGTCGTACATCTTAGGAAAAGGGCCTCCCTTCCAAGGTTCCCATGAGGTCTGCTCCAGACTCAAGCCTGATGATGCCTCCTTGGTGATATGGCATACTTGCTATAGGTAACAGTGAACACTGTGAAGCACGTTCTCTCTCTCTCTTCCTGCTGGTATTGCTTCTGCATATGTTGCTGCCAGGCCTTCACATCACCTCGGCTTCCCCCTGCCTGTGTCCCATCACCTGCGCCTCCCTGAGGCCTACCACAGCTTCCCCCACCACCATAGCTGTTGTAGATGCAGCTGCCATCATCACCTTCTGCTTTTCACTTCTTGGTTCTTAGGCTCAGCAGTCCCATTTGATGCATAGAAGTAAACCAGACTGGGTTAGTGTGTCTATATCTGCATGGACCACATTCTTGATATCCACAAATTTATATCCATGACATAAACTTCTCTCTTTATATACATGTCCAGATTTTACTTCTCTAGAGAACCCATCCTAACACATTTGTGACCAGGAGTGATTCTAGGGAAACAAAATTGTGAAGATCCACTTTCTGAATTGATTCTCAAATGTGATTATGTATAAAAGTACTGAGAACTTTGCCTCTGTCTCTGCTAGTACAGATAAGTCTGGCGCCATTAGGAAAGAGGGCACAGTTAATCCATGATGTGAGATAGCAAACTTAATATCCGAGATATCACCACCAATGGATGAAATGTTGGTGGGAAATGAGGCTCTAGGTGATCTTATGGTTGCTGTTTTTCAGCAATTGTGTCAGGATGAGAGTGTAGGGACAATGGTTGGCTACTACATACAAAAGACTAAGTGCTAAAAGAAAAAAGCTCAGTGCTTTGGAAGTATAGCTCAAGCACCGCATCAAAGATTTCACACTTTCCTTTTGTGTCATGAAAGAAAGCCTTTTCTCTTCTAGATGGAACATAAAGGAATAAGATAGACGATATATGGGAAGAGAAGAAGCAGAAGTTGATATGGTTGAAAAACTACATCCAGAGTCTTATGAGCAGCAAAATTACACTACCAGAGGCACTCACTATCCAAAACAAACACACAACCTTGAGAGGATTAGCCCAACTGTACATCCTGAGATGCCTGTGGGGCTCTTTTGGAGCATTTCCTGAGCCATGTACCTTACAAGATAATGCCGAAGGCGCCTATGAAAAAAACCTCACTACTCATTATTGCTTCTAAACTTATTACTAGAATTTTCAGTGAGTCCCTAAAGGTGATGTACAGTTGTTCACCCAAGAAGAGGTACAGTGTACTTGAAAAGAACTGCTATAGTTTTCACATATGTACCGATAGGAATTTGGAGAATATGTGTGAGAACGGTTATTAAGGTTTTGAGATACTTGTGCAAGGACCATAAGTTTGGATCAGCTTGAGTTTGTTGATGTGGGACCACTAAGCACATTCTTCATTCAATGTTTTCTCTCAAAAGGTTAAGATAGAGTCCGATTTGATTGGTTCACTGAAGCTTTGGTTGTGATAGATAGCCTATGTTAAGTCATCTTGTAATACCAGACCTAACTTGGTATACTATAGAAGAAGGTATCCTAAGGCTTGGGGAAATTGACATGTTAGAGTGGATTATTTGGATAAACACTTCAATTGTACTTGAAGTGTCAATGCCAGATAAACCCACTAATAGAGTGCCCCGAAGATGCACCTTTTTTACCAAAACAATAAAAAATGAATTTGTCATTGGAGATCCAACATCTCTGAAGGTTCTTGTCATTGCTATTTTATGCATTCCAGGCTTGACAGTGGAAAATATCATAATTAAATGAATACACCTGTATACAAAGGGCTGGTTTAAGCCTGTGGTGGTAGGGGCATATGGCAACACTTAATTAATAGAAACAAGGTAGGTGTGATTAACATATTGGTCAGCAAAATCTAAGTGGTAATCAGACTACCCTGACTTTTATGGATTTGTATTGACTACTTAGGAAGGGTTCCCCTAGAAGTGAAATCGATGGGGGAACCTACTAAATATTCACTTGATCTATGTAAGTGGAAGAATTCTTGATCAGCTAAACAGCAGTCTAACTTGAATTGCCAAAATAGAGTCAAGACCAATTAATCAGTTCCCAAAATTAAGATAGTTTATGGACCCACTCCCCCTTGAATAAAGGGACAGTTGTGTTCCTTTGAAGAAGGACCCCATTACATTGCCAAGTTTATACTGTTAACTCTTTTTTCCCAACCTTCCCCAAAGGTTTCTGTATTTGTTTAGAGTGACTCATCTTGGAGAAATGGAAATACTCAGATTTTTAGGGAATATGGTACACTGGCTCCAAACTGACATTAATTCCAAGGGACCCAAAATGTTTTGAAGACCTACCAGTCATAGTGGGGCATGTAGATGTCAAATTACTAAAGGAGTTTTAGTTCAGGTTTGTCTGGCAGTGAGCCTCATGTGTCCCCAAATTCATCCTGTTATAATTTCTCCAGTTCTAGATTTCATAATTGGAATAGACATACCCAATAGCTGGCAGGACCCCCATATTAAATCCCTAAAATGTGATTGTGATAGCAAAACACAAAACATAATTGTGATAGCAAAAGTTATGTGAAAACCATCAGAAATACCTCTGTCAAGGAAAAGTTAATCTAAAGTAATCACCACATTCCTGGAGGGATTGTAGGGATTAGTGCCATAATCAAAGATTTGAAAGATAAGGGGTGGTGGTCCCCACCACATCCCCTCTTAACACACCTATTTGACCTGTGCAATAATCAGGTGGATTTTGGAGAATGGCAGTGGATTATTAAACTTAACCAGGTGGTGACTCCCAAGTGCTCCTGCTGTTCCAGATGTGATATCATTGCTTTTAAACTAATACTTCTCCTGGTGCCTGATAAGTAATCACTGATCTGGCCACAGCCTTTCCCTCAATTTGGTATTCAAAGGACCACCAGAAGCAGTTTGCCTTCAGCCTGTAAGGACAATACACTTTTACAGCCCTCCCTCAGAATTAAATCAATTCTCCTGCACTATCACAATTTAGTCCACAGGGACCTTGATTGCTTTCCTCTGCCACAAAATGTCACATTGGTCCATTACACTGATGACATTATGCTAATGGGACCTAGTAAGAAACTACTATCAATGGCTTTAGATTTATTGGTAAAACACCTGCATGATGGATGATGGAAATTTAACCTAAAATTTAGGTGCCTTCCACTTCAGGGAAATTTCTAGGGATCCAGTGCCATAGGAGCATTTCAAGATATTCCTACCAAAGTGAAAGATGAGTTACTGTATCCAGCCCCTCCTAAAACTAAAAGAGTAAGCACAATACCTGGTGGATGGCTTTGCCTTTTAGAGGAAACCTATCCCACATTTGGGTGGGGTACTCCAGCCAATTTATTAAATGACTGGAAAGTTCTTTGCTTTTAATGAGGCCTGGAACAAGAAAAGCCTCTGCAACAGGTTCAGGATGCTGTTAAAGCCACTTTGCCACTTGGGCATTATGTTCCAGCTGACTCAATTATACTTGAAGTGTCAATGCCAGATAAAAAGGTCCCTTTGGAGTCATGGCAGGCCCCTATTGGTGAATCACAGTGGAGAGCCTGAGGATTTGGGAGCAAAGCTCTGCTATCCTCTGCAAATGATTACTCCTATTTTGAGAAACAACATTTGACCTGCTACTTGCCCTCAGTAGAGACTGAATACCTCACCATGGGGCACCAAGTCACCATGCGCCCTGAGCCATCCATCATGAACTGCGTGTTGTCTAACCCACAGTTATAAAGTTGTATGTGCACAGCTGCGCTCCATCATTAAATGGAAGTGGTATATGAGGGGGTACCCCCCCTCCGCAAACCAGAAAAAAGCTTCTCTATTATGTAGGAATATTTCTAAGTAAACTTAAGACATGCATGCTTATTAGTTACATACATCACAAGGTGGGCAGTATCTACATTGAGGGTCCCTGAGCTCACAGGTGAGGAAACCTAATACCTGCTTTGGGGAAACATATAAAGGGGATTGGGTGTCCAGCGAGAAGAGAGGATAGACGGATAATGTCTGCTTCTATAGGGAGACATAATCAACCATGTGCTCACTTTAAGGCAGCTGTTAAGG
>NW_022111319.1:1050542-1057624 GCF_000313985.2 Echinops telfairi
AACAACAACAAACCAATGACAAAACAAAACAAAACAAAATGCAACAAGAAAAAAATCTTGTAGTTAGATCAAAGACTGTTTGTTGGCCTTTAGGAGTAACTGAAAACATTCTTAATAAATTTGTTCAGCTGTTTTTGAACTAACATAAAACTTTTCCCCGTAAGTTTGCAGGTGTGACTACAGGCTTAATTAAGTTGTTTCCAAAAATGTAAAATGTCAGTTGATGACAAACCTCATTCTGGATGTCCTTCAACTTTCCAGATAGACAAAAATGTCAGCAAAATTTGTGCACTTGTGCTCAAAGACCAACGACAGATCATTGGAAATGGGGAAGTTATCTGGACTATCTTGAAACTTGGTTTTTCAGTGAATTTCAATGGAAGATTTGGGAATGAGAATGGTCACTGCAAAATTTGCGCCTTGGGTTCTGATTCACCAGGAAAAAGAGCATCCAGTGGAAACAAACCATGCTTTGAAAGAACAGCTCCAAAACTACCCACACGTTTTTCCCCAAGGTCATTACTGGTGATGAGACATGTTGCTGTTCTTACGACCTTGAAAACAAACATCAATCATGCCAGTGGAAGACACCATTGTCACCTTGCCCCCCTTCAAAAGCTCGTCAAGTGAAATCAAAGATCAAGACAATGCTTATTTGTTTTTTTGATGTGAGGGGCATAATGTATTTGGAGTTTGTTCCACCACGTCAAATTGTTAATCAAGCTTTCTATTTAGAGGTTCTCAAAAGTTTGCGTAACTGTGTATAACAAAAAGGCCTGATTTGTGGCAAACGGGACTGGTTTTGCTACCATGACAATGCACCTATTCACACAACCATCTCAGTGTGCCAGTTTTTAGCAAAAACAGCATGCTTCACTTGCCCCACACACCTTACTCACCTGACCTCACTCCATGCGCCTTCTTTATGTTTCCATGAATGCAGAGGAACATGAAAGGACAGCAATTTGAGGACATAGAAGACATGAAGGAAAAAATGAGGGAGGTACTGTCAGCCATCCAAACAGATGAGTTTGAAAAATGAAGGGTAATGTAACCAAGAGGAATTACTGACACCCAAATGAAGACTGAGCATGATAGTGGGACAAGAGGAAAGTCAAAGTGAGATTATACTGATTCCTGGATTGGCTGGCTGAATAGTCAGGGACTTGGAATGAGCACATGAAAAGGAGTTATGAAAAGGAGTATGTGAATAGATAAACCAAATAAGAAATTATATTTGTGTTTCATATGAATTCTCACCAAAAGGTTACTGCTACAAAGGAAGATTTAACAATTAAATGGATAGGATAATACGTTCTATGGAAACCATTCACCCTCTTTCCTAATCACAACCGTTACTGGCCATGATGCCTATGAGCAACGCAGCCATGATGGCTGAGATGGAATCATGCCTGGGCTCCATAACATTTCCTAAAGTTAAGTTGAGTGCTGCCACTGCTGAGTGCTCAGTCTGCCAACATCAGAGTCTTTGATATGGGACCATTCCTGGTGGAGATGAAGCAGAAAGTTAACAAGTTAATTACACAGGACCACTTCCATCATGGATAGGGCAGGGTTTCATTCTTTTTAGAATAGACATTTTTTTCTGGATACAGATTTGCTATTCATGCACACAGTGCTCCTGGTCAAGACTAAAATTTGCAGATTTACAGACAACCTCACTTTAGATCAGCTAAATCACTTCATAGCACATGAAATGTGGCAGCGGGCCCATGCTCATGGGATCCACTGGTCTTACTGTGTTCCCTATCATCCTGAAGCAGCTGGTGCGATAGAATGCAGGTGTGGACTGCTAACGACACAATGATGACATCAGCTAGATGGCAATATTTTGCAGTGCTGGGCAATGCCTTCCCTCCAGAAGGCTGTGTATCCTGCTAAATATATGGTGCCATGTCTTCAATAGCCATTATTTGGATGTCCAGGAACCAAGGGAGTGATACCATTCATTTATACCTAGTGAACCACTTGAAGCATTTTTTGTTATTATTCCCATTCCAGCGACACTATGCTCTTCACATCCGAATATCCTAGTTTCAAAGGGAGGAATACTCCCAACTGGAGAGCAGCATTGCTTCCTTTGAATAAACAGTTAAGAATGCCTCCTGAACATTTTGGGCTCCTCATATTTCTGGATTAACAGATAAAAAAGGACGTTACTGCATTGAGTGATGTGATTAAACTTGACTACCAAGGGGAAATTAGATTGTTATTACACAATGGAGGTAAAGAATAATGTCTCTTAAATCCAATAGATAACTTTACTAAAATCATGTCCTGTGATCACAGTACATAGTAAACTGTAGTAACCCAATCAGATATGACCACTAATGGCCCATACCCTTATGAAATAAAAGTTTGGGTCATCCCACCAGATTTAAAAAACAAACAAACATGTTCCAGTGAGATACTCTTTGAGGACAGAGGAAATACGAAAATACGGAAGGAGTGGTGGAAGAAGGTAATTCTAAATACCAGCTACAGACGCAGTCTTTGCAGAGGAAAAGACTAATTGTTAGTATTTTCTCTTTGTAACAAATATTTTTGTCCTTTTCATTTATATTAGATATAAATGGATTTGGTGCGTTTTTGGTTGTACACATGTTCGTCGTGTCCTCTTAGGCTCAAGTTTGATTTTGTTCTCTGTGAAATGTTATATATAGTTAAAGAGATGTGTAAGGGGACCAAGTTGACAAGGGTTAGAATGTGATAGGTTGATGTCCTCTAGTGTTGCAAATTGATAGAAGGCTCTGAGGGGTCCTTCTGGTGGGCATGGCATACTTGCTATAGGTATCAGTGAATGTTGCAAGGTTGTTCTCTCTTCCTGCCATTGTGGCCTCTGAATCTGTCACTCAGGCCTTGCTTTCCCTTGCTTCGCCTCCCCTACCACCTACCCCTGCCTGCAGTTTGTTGCCTGCCCCTGCCTGAGACCTGCCACATCTGCTGACTCCCGCCATCGATGCTGTAACTACAACCACCTTCACTGTAGCCATAGCCACTGCCACCATCAGGCTCAACTTCTTCCCACCCCATCTGGTCCTGCCATAGCCACTGTAGCTGCTACTGCCACCCATTGCCATAACCGCTGCTGCTAGACCTCACCTTCTGCTTCTTATTTCTTGGCTATTTTGTCCATCAACTGCATGAGTTTGGAAGGGCCTTTGGCCCAGCATCTGACCCACACTTGGTTAGCCTCTCTGCAGCAGTATGGGCCAAATATTTCTTCCATGGTATAAACTTACTTTTTATATGCATGTATAAGTGCCCTGGTTTTGCTTTTCTTGTGAACCCAGCATAACACAAAGGCTAGTCTACACTTGACCCCAAAATTTTCATTCATATCATACATATGTGAAAGCTTGACAATGGAGAATTGATGCATTTGAACCATGGGGATGGTGAATAATATTGAAAATACCTTAAGCTGTGTGAAGAACAAACTTATGTCTTGAAAGAAGTACAGCCAGAAGACTACTTAGAAACTGGAATGGCAGTTCTTCATCTGATGTACTTTGAACATGTTCTTAGAAGAAACCAGCCACTGGAAAAGGACATTGCGGTAGTTAACATAACCTGGCATCAGTTTGAGGATATGACTTTATTTGGAGGCGCTAAGGAGATAAATAGCTTTCTGGAGGTGGGACACAAGCTCCCTGTGAGACATCCCTGTGGAGAAGACACATGGAGAGAGACTGTTGGAGCCAGACCTCTGGAGCTAGGAGAAGCCACATGGAGACCCCTGCCAGCACTGAGATGCTTGCAACGCCACTGGATCCATGAGACTTTCCACCCACTGGCCTGTGATCTTCCTGCACTTGGTGTCATTGCATGTGTTTTGAGAGTCTGAAGAGGACTTTATAGATTGGTATCGGACTTATGGACTTGATCTTGATGAGGCTGGGATGTTTCCTCAATATTCAACTGATCTTTTATATAAAGCTCTTGATGAGTATCTATGGATTTGTCTTTCTAGTCTACCCAGACTAACACAGATATAATTCTGGATATCGTAGAAGCTCAGCAAAAAGAAGATGGTCTTGGATTAGGTGAATACACAGTGCTTGTAGCTATTAGCTCAAACATAATAATAATCATGATATTGCTGTATCAGGGGTAGTTTTTAGTTCTGTTTTATTAAGAGTCGCCATATACTGGAACCAATCTGCTGAAACTTAACAATGATATTGGTAAATCACTACACTGATATTTTGGATTTTAGAGCAAAGCTTCCTTGCTTTGCAGAGAACTACTCTCATTTTAAGAACAGCTTTTGGCTTGTTACTAGGCCTTTGTAGAGACGAACACTAATAATAGCCAATCTTTTTACCATGCAATTTGAACTGCTCATCATATGTTGGGTGTTTTCTAACTCACAGTCTTAAAATTGGACATGCACAGCAGCACTCCCATCATTAAATGGAGTAGTTTATACAAGAGTGGGCTGCCGCAGGATCTGAAAGTGCAATTAGGTTGCATGAGGAAGTAGACCCAATTACCTTTCCTTTCCCAGGGAATTCCTTATGGCCCATTGACTGAAAAAGAGAAATATTGCTCTTGGTTTGCAGATGGTTCTGCATGATATTGTAAACACCACTGAAAGAGGATAGCAGCAGCAATATATCTCCTTTGGGGGACCTCCCTGAAAGGCAGTGGTGAATGGCAGTCATCCTTATAGAGAGAAATCTAAGCAGACCACTTGGCTGATGACTTTGCTTAGAAGGAGAAGTGGCCAATGGTTTGACTAAATGAGAAAATGGAAGGATTATAATTGGACAGTGTGTGTAGATCTCTATGAATGGGCCAAGAAGAATGTTCACCTAAGGATTATCTCAGCAGAGATGAATTAAAAATCTAGTAAATAGGATGGAACATTCTGTGGAAATCAGTTATTGTCTTTCCCCAAACACTTCTGTTACTGCACAATGCACTCATGAACAAAGTAGCCACAGTGGCAGAGATGGAGGTTATGTATGAATTCAGCAACCTAGACTTCCAGTCGCTCAGGCTGACATGGCTGCTGACCCTGATGTGTATCCAATATGCCAACATCATTGACCAACACTGAGTTTGTGATAATGAATCCATTCATCAGTGCGATCAGCCAGCAACCTGATGGCTTGTTGATTATATTGGATTATGTCCTTTTTGAAAAGACAGCATTTTGTTCTTACTGTAATATCCACATACATGAGATATGGACTTAAGTTCCTTTTATGTTGTACTTCTGGCAAAACTACCATCCATGGAATTACAGAATGCCTTATCTACACAGCATTATCTTGAATCAAGGGCCTCACTTCATATCAACTGTTATGTGTCAGTGGGCCCAGGCCCTTATATTACCATATTTGTCTCATCATTCTGAAGTAACTGGCTTGATAGCACCATGAGATAACCTTCTAAAAACAGAAATTCTGTTCCCACAATATGGAAATACCTTACATGGTTGGAGCATGTTTTCCAGAAAGCTGTGTATACTCTAAAGCAGCATCAACTATATGGTGTTGTTTCTCCAGGAACTAGGATCCATGGGTCCAGAAACCTAAGGGT
Organism: Echinops telfairi; assembly: GCF_000313985.2. Lineage (NCBI taxonomy): Eukaryota > Metazoa > Chordata > Mammalia > Afrosoricida > Tenrecidae > Echinops > Echinops telfairi. The sequence continues at coordinate 1,056,114 of NW_022111319.1, forward strand.
GAAAATGTAAGTGACGCTATTCACTATTACTCCCAGTAATCAACTTGAAAATTTCTTGTCACCTGGCCCTGTGACCCTTAGCTCTACAAGTTTTGCAGTATTCGTTCCAAAAAGCAGAATAATTCATACTAAATATGCAACACTGATTCCAATGAACTAAGTTAAAAAATGCCATCCACTGTGGACTCCTCGGGCCCCTGGATCTGGATACTATTGAATGGTTTGATTGCTCCTGATTGCCAAGGGGAAATCAGATTGAAATTACATAATTGAGGTAAAGAAGAATATATCTGTAACTGGCTGTGATTTTTAATTGTGACCTCACTACACTTGGACCAGCCAAGAAAAGTATATCTGGAATCCAAGAGATTCCTTAGGATATATCTTAGTACTACCATGTCCTGTGATTAAGTGAAAAACTACCATAACTCAATTCCACCATTACTACTCAGTCCCTTCAGGAATGGGTGATTGGCTCAACCCACCAAGGAAACACAACCAGCTGAGGTGCTATCTGAAGGCAAATATACATGCAGTGAATGGTGGAAGAAGATAGTTCTACTTACCAACTAGATTTGTCCTAGCTGTTACATATGGTTGAGATCTTTCTCATTAATATTTTTATTTCCCTTGTGTAGTTTCAAGTATTGGTTTAATAAGCTTTTCTTTTTATATAGAGATGTCCCTTAAGAAATACTTGTAGGGCAATGAACGTACAAATGTGGTTTATACAATTGATGTGTGTATGGATTATGATTAGAGTTGTATGAGCCCCTAATAAAATTATTTTTAAAAAAGAATGATGGCAACATATGTACAAACATGCCTGGTTCATTCAATGTATGGATTTTAACAAGAGTTTTACGAGTCCCCAATAAAATGATTTTTTTTAAAAAAGAAATATTGTAAAGCTGATCTGTTAGTGGCAAATTCTCACACAAAGCTTCTGTTTATTTTGGAACTTCTTAATTTACCATTTATATTCAAATCACACGTTAGCTTGTTTAAAAATTCTTGGGTAAAAATTGTCTACCTTCATTATACCATATACAAGGGGATTCAAACAGTTCGTGAACAAGTAGGATAAAAAGATAATAGGATAATTCCACAAATTTGAAATAACTTTGTTGAGATATTAATAACATATTATACAATTAATATCCCACCTGAATTTTGAGAACTTCTCAAGTACAGATTTGATGCATTGACCCCTAATGACAGAAGCCTGATGAGCTGTGGGAGTATATCAAGAACATAATTCATGAAGAAAGCAAAGAGGCATTAAAAACACAGGAAAGAAAGAAAAGATTAAAGTGCCCACCAAGAAAGGACTAAAACTTGCTCTTAATTTTAGAATGGCTAAAGCAAATGGAAAAAATGAAGTCAAAGACGTGAATAGAAGATTTCAAAGAATAGCTCAGGAACACAAAGTCAAATATAATGAAATGTGCAAAGATCTAGAATTAGAAAATCAAACAAGAATAACATGCTGAGCATATCTTTTTTTTTTT
>NW_022111319.1:1058922-1069125 GCF_000313985.2 Echinops telfairi
CCCCAGACGCTATAGGTCTCGATAGCCAGGCACCATCAGCCTTCTTCACCACACTTACTTATGCACACATTCGTCTTCAGCGTTTATGTGGGGTAGGTGGTCACACAATGATGGTTTTTGTTCTTTTGGTGTACAATCCTAAAAGATTTTAAGGGCAAAATTTTGAATGATGCAGAAAGCATCCAAAGAAGATGGAAATATTATACAGAGTCACTGTCCCAAAAAGAACTAATCAACATTACACCATTTTGGGAAGTAATATCTCTGAAGGAAGAATTTCAAACTGGAGTGAAAGCATTAGCCAACAAGGCTCCAGGAATTGATAGAATACCAATTGAAATGTTTCAAAAAGTTCATGAAGCACTGGAATCATTTGCTCTTCTAAACTAGGAAATTTGGAAGATAAACACTTGGCCAAATGACTGGAAGAGATCCATATTTGTACCCAATTCAAGGAAAGGTGACTCAACAATGCTTAAATTAGAGAACAATATCATTGATATCACATGCAAGTAAAATTTTGCTGAAAATCATCCAACACGGTTGCAACAGTACATCAACAGGGAACTGCCACTGGTTCAGGCCAGATTAAAAAGAGGATGTGGAAAAAAGGATATCATTACTGATGTAAGATGGATCTTGCCTGAAAACAGAGAACGCCAGAAAGTTCTTTCCTTGTGTTTTATAGACTATGACAAGGCATTTGACTGTATGGATCATAACAAATTATGGATAATTTTGAGAAGAATGTCAACTCCAGAACCTTTAATTGTGGTCTTGCAGAACTTATAGATAGATCAAGAAGCATATGTGTGAACAGAACAATGTAATTCTGCATGGTTTAAATTCAGAAAATGTGGGCGACCGACAGGATTATATTCTCTTACCATATTTAGTCAGTCTGAATGGTGAGAAAATAATCAGAGAAGCTGGATTATATGAAGTGGAATTTGGCATCAGGATTGGAGGAAGGATATTAACAACTTGCGATAAGCCGATGACACAACTCTGCTTGCTGATATTGAGGAAGACTAGAGTACTTGCTGATGAAGATCAAGTACTGCAACCTCCAGTATGGATTATGACTCAATGTACAGAAAACCAAAATCCTTCCAACAGGACAAATAGGTAGCCTAATGATAGAGAAAAGGTTGAAGTTCTCAAGGATTTTGTCTTGCTTGGATCCATCATCTGCTCTTGGAAGCAGCAGTCAAGCAATCAAACAACACATTGCATTGGTTAAATCTGCTGCACAAAAACCCTTTAGAGTATTGAGAATTAAGGAGGTTAGTTTGAAAACTAAAGTGAGTCTGACCCAAGGCATAATATTTCCCATTGCCTCATGCTTGTGAAAGTTGGACATTGAATAAAGAAGGCCAAAGAACAATTGATGCATTTGGATTGTGGTCCTGGAGAATATTGAAAGTACCATGCCATGGACTGTGCTGAAAGTACAAACCAATCTGCCTTGGAAGAAGTATGACCAGAGTGCTCCTTAGAGGCAAGGATGGCAAGGCTTCATCTTACATACTTTGACATATTGTCAGGAGAAACCAGTCCCTGGAGAAGGACATCATGCTTGGTAAAATGGAGGGACAACAAAAAAAGGGGGGGGAGGCCCTCAGTGAGATAGATTGACACAGTGGCTGAAATGATGTACTCAAGCATAGAACAATTGTGAGGATGGAATTATCATTCAATTATAATTCTCTTTGTGTGATTTTAAATGTTATTAATATTTTATTGAAATTCTTATTTTGTTTCCTGGTCTCCATTAGTTTTCAGTTTTTTCTTTGCCTCCTTTAAACATATTTAATACTAAAAAGAAAGAAAACAGATCCAGAGCTGACACATATTTTAAATTTTAGGACAAAGACATTACACCCATTACAATAACTGTGAATTAGATATCCAAGAAGCTTAGAGAAAGAGGAGATATTAAAACAAATAAATATAATCTTAAAGACAAAATGTGAGATAATCAAATTGAATAAGACAAGATTAGATATGGCAGAAGGAAAAAAAACTGATGAAAATAGAATATTGTATCCAGCCTTAAAGGAAATTGTCTTTAATCAAACAAGCTTCTCCAAAAAAAAAAAAAAAATAGAATTCCACTCTATGCAAGAACTTCTAAAGTGATCCTTTTCAGAGCAGTTGGTTGTGATAGCCAGACGCCATCTAGTTCTTTTGGTCTTAGGGCTGGGGAGACCAATGTGTGTGGTCTATTAGTCCTTCCCCCCCCTTTCACATTAATTTTTCATTTTTGTATGCAAGTCAATGTTTTTATCAGTTGTCCTACTCATGATTTCATTTAAATATATTACTAATTAAGAATTTTTTTAACAAAAAGCTCATAAATGATCGTTTTGCTTCTACCTTAGAAGATACTTGTTAAAAAGAATTTGCTTCTTTCTCTAAAATATTTTGAAGTATGATATCATTAATATATTTAAAATTGAACATTTTCTATTCATTTATGTTAAATTCACTACTTTTTACCATAACCTCGATTAAAGAAGTGTGTTCACAAATGTAGTTTTCTGTTCTTGTAACGATTAATAACCTTAGAAACCTATAGAGGCAGTTCCATTTTGCCCTATGGGAGTGCTATGAGTCGGAATCAACTTGATGGCAGTGAGTTTTAGGTTTATTCACAGTTATCTTAGTTGCCCTGGTAGCACAAATGAAGTACTCAGCCCCTAATCAAAAGGTCAGCAGTTTAGTCCACCACTGAGTCTGGGAAAAGAGACCTGAAGATTTATTCCAGTACAGATTATAGCCTAGGAAATCCTATGGGGCAGTTCTACTCTTTCCTGTATTATTACTATGAGTCAAAATTGACCCAAATCAAGCAAAATAGCAATAGCAGTTACTTTGATGAGTTGTTTATGATGCAGTCAGTTCCTAGCATTGGGTTTTTAATTTGCTTTTTTTCATATCTTATACAGTAAGCTCGCCATTATGAACTGGAACCTTGCCTTGTGTCTGCTATTTGCAGACATACACGTTTACACCTTGGGTTCGGATGCTCTTGACTATAGTTCATTTTAGGATAATTCCTAATACTTCCATATTTTCCCACTTCTTTACTAATCACATTGAATTTCCACTAATTTGTTATTTCTTACTATATTTACTATATTTATTTAAATATATTAAATAATATATTTATTTAAATATATTTACTATATTTAAACATTTACTATATTTTGTGAAACCTGTTTTAAGATTTTCTTTTGAAAGTTAACTATGCATAATATAGGTTTTGTTTTCCTTAAGTATAGATCCATAAAAAATTATAAAGTTAATGCTTTCGGCTTTTGAGAAAAATATAATAATAAGTCTTATTAAAATGCTCTTTGATATGTACTACATTTTGTGTTTTATTTTGATTTAGGATTTACTTTCCCATATGCTTCATATGGATCCACACTTGCGGTACACTACAGATCAAATATTGAAACACTCATGGATAACCCACAGAGAACAGTTGCCATGTGATCAGCCAAATAGAAATGATACATCACATATCATTAAGGTAAAACTATCAAACATACTTTAATGTGGCATGTATTATATGTCTTTCACTAATGACATTTAAATAACTTCCATTAAAAATCTTTGTTTTTTAAGGTGGATTTTTTTAGGTTGTGGTTTGTTTTTAGGTAACAGCCATGGAGTCTTCTTTTTTTAAAAAAAATTATTTTATGAAGGGCTCATATAACTCTTATCACAATCCATACATACATCAATTGTGTAAAGCACATTTGTACATTCATGGCCCTCATCATTCTCAAAGATTTGCTCTCCACTTAAACAACCATAGATTCTTTCTTATGTTTTTTTCTACTTCAAATTTAAATGTTAAAAAGAAAACTCTTTAAGATACATAATTGTTGAAATATCTGTTCAAGTATTAATTTATGAAGGGAGTATCAATGTTCTGATCAAATTTGTTTTGATTAAATATCTCATGGTAAATGTGAAAGTTTAGTTTGATTTAATTATTTCCAGAGCTTTTAATTCAATTTGTAATGTCTTATTATTTTAGGGAACAGTAGTTGCAACATATTCAGTTCTGAGTCACAAAACCTTCCAACCAGTCCTAGAACCTGTTGCTGCTTCAAACTTAGCTCAACGACGAAGTCTGAAAAAGCGAACATCAACTGGCCTATAAGATTTACAGTGGTCTTCAGACATACTGGATGAAGAGAAAATTAAATGTTGTGTCTTTTAGCCTAAATGTTTATTAAAAACATAGTCTTCAGCTACAATACTTGCATAATATGTTTAAGCCCTTTTTATTAAGAGAAGTCTGATTGGAGAAAAACAAAACAAAACACAGGTCCACGGTATTTATTTTCTGTTGTTTGGCAGTAGTGTCCAAGGGTCTAACAACTTCTTTGCACACTAACTTAAAAACTTCATTTCAAATAAAAATACTTTAATAGCTTTTGATTTCTCATAACACAATTTTGGTGAGCCATTACTAATAATCAGATGCATATATAATCCTATAATGCCAAGCAATATCAGTATTTTTAACTTAAGTTCCTCAAGGATAGACTTTTTAAAAGAGAAAACACAAAAGAGTATATAGAAGCTTGTTACTGTGCACAACCAATAGACTACATTCATTTGAATCCCTGTAGCTATTAAAATAAAGAGTAGTTCAGTTCCTGAGATATATACTTATGTGTTAATATGTGAACTCCTAATATTCTGGGTGCCAATATTTTACAGAATATAATATGTGCAGACAGACCTGTATATTTTACATAAATGGTTTCATTGAAATAGAAAATGTTAAGGCATCTGTGAATTTTATACCTAATGGAGTGTTACAGTAAAAGAGAAAATTTTTAAGTAAAGGCTTTATATAGATGTTACTATCTATTAAACAGATCATAATTAAGCCTTTGAAAAGAAAGTACATATTGTTAACACTACATCAGTATTATGTAAGTTAACGTTCAACTTAACCAATTGGATTTAACTATTATCTTTACCCTTTATAGTGAAGTACATATTTTTTTGATTTTCATGTATTTTGAATTACAGTGTATTATATTAATCAACCTTGAGTCCTAAGCAAATATAGTTGAAATTTTACTGTAGTGAATTTGTGTGATTAGCACACATGATAAAGTATAATACATTTCAGTAAAGTTAGATAATTCTATATAATCTAAATAGTCAAAGTAAACTAACATTTACAGGGAAGAAATTAATATTAAAGATCTACATAAAACATGAGCACATTTACACTCATACTTCTAAGAATATGGTCAAATTGATCTTATCATTGAACTTATGATTCAGAACCACTCTGTAGTCTGTATTGTTTTCTCTAACTTAGGGACTCTTAAGTAATCTTTTTGTGTTGTTAAACAAAATGCCATTGGTACTACAACAAATGACAGAAAGCACTTATGAATGTACACCAGAGTTTTGCTTAGTAAATATAAGTGAACTGCTTGTGTGTATTAGGTGTCCTGGTTGCTTTATGTTTTACTTCGTTTATTTCAGAGAGTTTGTTACTGAATGCTGAAGTGTTCACTTTTAGACTAGGAGATCTGTAATTTGGGTATTTAATTTTAAAATATATACATATTCTCTATAATATAAGTTACATATACTCCATGCATAAAGATCTGTTTTGGGGTGTGATGTGCAACCGTATGTATTCTTATTTTGAAGTTTTTGAAAGACACTAAGGAATATCTAATAACACGTGGAAAACATTAGTTAGAAATAATTATGTTAGTATTGTATATTGTGACTTTTAATATCCTCATTTGGTTTTTTCTTTCCTCATTTGACTTCATTACTGGAATTACTTGCATAGAGCAATTTGGATCCATATACTCTGACTAATTTAGTTTGTTTATGCTGCTATGTCTTTTTATCAAAATTAATAAGACAAATTCAGAAGTATCATTTGAAGTTGAAATTTGCAAAATGTATATCCTATTTCCATTCATGCATCTCTAGTAGTATTATTAGAGTAAGAAATTGGGAATGAAATGATCACAAAAGAATTTCTAAGCTTTCTATTATCAATGATTTCAAGAATAGATTAACTTAATTTTTATTTAACTTGCTCAGAAGTGTCATGTCATTTAGTCCTATCATAAACGTAATGTGCTCAGAATTGAGCAGTGAACAATACGAATTTTCATTACCCATTGAGAACTGACAGTGTAAAAGGTACCCAGATATGCAAGTGGATGTACCCAGTAATTGTGTGGGTGTTTTCTGCTGGAAAATTCATACATATTAACTTGATAATAGTAGCAAAAGATAACATTTTTATAAAGGAAAGCTTCAGAATATTTCTTCATATTGGTGAAGGACCCCAATTAGTGATTCCTAAGCATATATAAATTGTCTAGAAACCTGTCATCACAAACGTTTTATTTGAATGGGGGTATTTTTCCACGTGTAGTGTCTAAATCTGTAACCAGTACAAGTAAATCTTTTTCTGTAAAATTTCTAGGTTACTGTGTTTTCTAATAGATTCATGCACAGTTATTTTTAATAGATTTTCTTTATAGTTAAAGTTCTCGGTAATATTTATTGTTAGTACCATTTGGAGTTTTGAGTTTTCTGGAAAAATTAGGTTATAAACTTTTTTTCCTAAAGGGAAAGTTTCAAGTTTACTCAGACAAACTAGAAATCTTTGTCCAAAAGCACATTTTACTAAGAATAAACTCAGGAAACCATTTATAAGAAAATTGTAATATACCACTGGTGATGATAATGTTTTGAGGCAAAATGGTTACCCCTTCCATGAAGATCAAATGTTAGCCAGTTTGGTTAGATTCAGAAATGACTAAACATTTATTGCCATCGGTACTTCATCATAGTAAAATATTTTTTTCATAGCACCTGCAGTTAACTTTAAGGAGTAATGTTTAGACAACCCACAAATTTAAGAACAGACACTTGGTATTTATAATGAATGCATCTCTCCATTTAAATATGTTTTTTTAAAGAAATAATGTTAAAATAGTCTTTCGCACAGAAACTTAGACTGATTAAGTACCAAGAAGCTTCAAAAGTTTGTGGAGAAATTCCAGTATCTTTTAATTCTATTTGTTCTGTGAACTTTTTGAAGGCCCTAGGAATTTCTTGAGAGTAAGAAGCCCTTCATAAATGAAGAAAAGCAACTGCTTGCTCAGCCTTCGGTAGTCAAGAAAAGTTTAGGCAATTTGGTAATCTCTACAGTGTTCTGGCTTTCCAGCTTCCTCATGATTATCTACCGATTTCTTCATGCAGGGGCTCCTTTTAGGAGCACGATGTGCTCCTTCCCCAAATCAACTTTCATTTTCATAGCTATTTTTAGAAAAAATGAATAAGGAAGGGTACTTGAAGTTAATTTACAGTTTTCTGTCAGTGGCTAATATATAATTACTATGTTTTAAAGGGATATGTCCATCAATTTAAATTAGTTTCTAGTTGCTGGAGTTTAAGGCAATAATGCCAAAATGGAAAGAATTTTAAATTACCAGGGAAGATATTTTTAGGTTAAAAAATACCACAAAATATGGCTTAGGGTCAGGGTAAAAGATTCTTTTATGCCTGTCTCCTTCTTCTGTATTTCTCAATCCACATTTCCTCTGAAGTTCTAACTTTTTAATCAAAAAGAATTTATAAGACAAAAGAGTGGTGTGGATAAGTCAAGATCTCTGGTTGTTTTCCTATACTATATTAAGCCTGTATTTATTTGTGTTCTCATTTCTTACATTACACAATTTATAACATGGAGAGTTTTCTCCCCAGCTCTTATTTCTAGTGTATAGATAAACAAGAGCACAAGGAATACTGAATGTAAACTATCGGTAGAGTCTGCTTCTATATCCTTTCTCTAGATTTCAGGACCAATACTATATATCACAATTTTATTTCTCCTCAGCAATGCAAGTAATATTAAGTATAGATCGACCAACTGCAATTAAACTGCTTTAGAACAATTCCATATATATCATCGCTTATTTTCAACTTGTTGCCATGTGTTTCAATGTCAATGATTACTAAAATTAAAAGTAAACTAGTAATGTGCTTCCTGCCTTCCTATGTCCAGTGATTATTCAAAACATACATTATATTCTCATGGATGCACTTTTAATCTTAAAATGCAATGAAGTCCACCATATAATTTCAATAAAGTGATAATGCTTGATCACCGAAAATTCTATTTCTTGCTATACATAGGGGAATTGAACTTGAAAATAGTAAATCTTAAAAATGCGTGTATGTGAAGAAAGGCGATTAAAACAGAGCTCCAGCCTGCTTACATTTTGGTATATTAGGTAGCCTCTGTCACTTTATGTGCCAGCAGAAAACTTGAGCTAAATGCTCAAAAATAAGTATTCACATTTACAAACCTTGAACAGTACAGTTTCTTTGGGTGTCTGTTTTGCTTTTATTCTAGGTGTCTATGTGAATTACTTGACTTTTTAAAAGGTAGCATCTAATGTTATGTGTAACATTCTAGATAATGTACTCTTAGTCCATTAGTTTGTTAACACATTGTCTTAATGTGATCAGCTAGATTTTTTTTTTTAAATCTGTGAGTGGAATAGAATCAAATGGCAGTGGTTTTGGTTTTTGGGTCTATCAACTAATATTGGTCAGATAACAGTTTATTTAAATATTTTGCTTTCTATCTACATATTTGCTCCCTATAATATTGCTACCACTTACAAGAACAAAATAATTTGTTTTATGATTTTTTTAAAACACCAGGAAAGAACTTTAAATAAGCAGCCACTTAAACTGTTATACACGAAACCTTAACTATCCAATGCCAGCATGATTTGGAAGTGAGAATTTATCTTGAATTAATTTCCAAAGTACAGGAAAAAAATGTCTTTTGTGTGTTTGACTTTTCCAAATAGGAGTTATTGTTGTTAGTCATGCGTTACATAAGCTTTATGCAGAGAGAGTAGTATGCTATAGCCATATTTTTTTAAAAAATATTTTGCCAATTCTTCCCAAGCACTTCTGAATTTCTAAATTTATTTTCTGATATTAAAGTATTTGTGGCATTTTATTGCACTTCTCAAGGCAGAAATGGTGTTAAATTTTGTTTTCTTTTCTGACTATATTATGAATATATGCAATCATTTTATAAATATTTTCCTTAAAATGGATTCTTTTGGCATTAAAGTTTTCATTGTACTACATTTTCTCATTATATAAGACATAATATCATAGTGCTTTTTACAGTGTTTTTATTCCTTTACCATGATACTAAAGAAATTGCTATCATTTTGAATTTACAACATGCCAAAGAATATATAGAATTTTATTTTGTTCTTGTTAAAAGTCTATGATCAACAATTATTGAAATATGTTAATAACTGGCATTATCTGGGTACTAAATAAAAAGGCTGCAACTTTGTACACTTTACTATTGACCTTGCTTGATTATTTGTTGATACAAAACTGTTTGCTGAAAAACAATATACACCATTTACAATAGCCACCCAAAAGTTAAAATACTTAGGAATAAATCTAGCCAGAGATAGAAAAGATAGATACAAATATACATATAAAATAGTGCTACAAGAAACCAAAAGAGACACATGAATGGAAGAATGTCATGTGTTCATAGAACGATTGAATATAGTGAGAATGTCAATATTATGAAAATCATTTTATCCAAAACAATTCTAATCCAAATTCAATGCAGTTCATCAAAGAAATGGAAAAACTAATCAACTTCATAGGGAAAGGAAAGAAAACCAGATGTATAAAAACACTATTGAAAAACAGTTTCAAATAAAATAGTTTCAAAACACTATTGAAAAATAAACAAGCAGGCTTCTCACTTCCTGTTATCAAAACTTTACAGCCACAGTAATAAAAACAGCACGGTATTGGTACAATGATAGATATGTAAACCAATGGATTAGAACAGAGAACCCAGAAATATCAAGCACCTATAGAACCCTGTTGTTGTTTGTCATCCATTTTTTACCATCTTTTATTCAAGGCACTCTAAAGGATTTTTGTTTTTTGACAAAAATAGGTTTATTCTCCTGATTACTCAGCCAATACTTGGCTTTATACTTTAAAAAAAATAAAATGTTACTGTGTCTTTAGTGAAGGTTTACATAGCCAATTAGACTTTTAATTTTTGTTTTGTTTTGTTTTCTTTTTTAACATTTTATTAGGGGCTCATACAACTGT
>NW_022111319.1:1070830-1079643 GCF_000313985.2 Echinops telfairi
TGCCTCGGCATCAATTAGGCTTTAATTTAACAATTTCTATACAATTTCTTCATGGACACTGATCACTTTTTTTTTCATTTCAAAGAAAGCTGACATACTTTTTAAAAATTAAGAACGTGTAAAAGAAAAAAACATGTTAAACTTTAACCTAAATATATCTGCAATAATTCACTTTCCAATGTACTCTGTGGACAGGGCTTTTCCAATCCCTGTTCAGTGGTCTAAGAATATTCAGTGGGGATTTATTTTTAATGGGGTCTCTTCAAAAGACTTTTGGGCTTTTACTTTCATCCATAGCCTTCTGCAAACTGGGTGCTCAGAATTTAAGTTCCAATACATTTACTTCCACTGATCTTTGATTTTGTTATTTACAATCCTTGGATCAACAGACTGATATACTTTTCCCATGTGTGCTTAGTTGTCACCTGACTACAGAGCTGCTTGTTTTAAGACAAACTTTTAAGAGTCCACACAATAGTCTTTCTGCTACCTAGGCATCATCTGAGTTAAGAGTGCTTTACTATAGCACCCTTATTTTAGTGATCCCTTCACGAAAATATTAGGTTGGTCTGTCAGTTTGACACACTGTAATGGCTTGTGTGTTACTGTGATGCTGGAAGCTATGTTACTGGTATTTCCAATACCAGCAGTGTCACCCAATGTGAACAGGCTTCAGCAAACCTTCCAGACAAAGAACAAACTACAATGATGGAATAGGCTGTGTACTTTGGAGGAATTAGTCACATAAAAACTTATGTTTGGCATCAAAACATTGGCAGGTACTGAAAACCTCATGAAAAGAAGGAGAACCTTGTCAGAGATAGTGTCAGAAAATGGGCCTCTCGGGTCAGAAAGCACTCCAAATATGACCGTGGAACAGCAGCGTTTTCAGAGTATATTCGACTGTAATGACGTGCATGGAGGAAAGTGTATGGGAATAAAACCTTCAGGAACTTCATTAGCTGAAGGGGCACCACTCAAAAAGCAAAAACCATAACTGCAAACATCAGCAAAAAATCAAATTGGAGTGCACGAAGTATGAATTTGGAAAATTGGAAGTTGTCAAAAAATGAAATGGAATGTATAAAGATTGATATCCTAGGCATTAATGAGCTGAAATGGGCTGATATTGGCCATTTTTAATTAGAAAGTCATAGGATTTCCTATGCTAGGAAAAATGTAAATTTTAAGATCTCTCTTGAAGTACAATGCTATCTGTGATAGGATTATCTGCATACAAGGAAATCCAGTCAATACAACTATTATTCAGATTGATACACTAACCACTAAAACTAATGAGGCAGAAATTAAAGAATTCTACCAATGTTAGCAGTCGGAAATTGATCAGACATGCAATCAAAGTGTATGATAATTATTTGCAACTGGAATGCAATAGTTGGAAACAAAGAGAAAGGAACAGAGTTGGGAAATACAGTCTTGGAGATAGAAACAAAGCTGGAAATTGCCCAGTAGAATTTTGCAAAACCAATGACTTGTTCATAGCAAATACATTTTTTCAACAGTACAAACAGAGACTCCATGTGGACTACTCCAGATGGAATACAGGGAAATTAAGCTGATTACATTTCTGGGAAGAGACAATGGAGAAACAGTATCAGTAGCAAAAACACGGGAAACAATCCTAAACCCCAATTACGAAGGAATGATAAACAAGCTCTGGTAAATTAGTATTATGGAATATTATTAATCAGTAAAAAAAATAACTCTTAAACCCGGCAAGATATGCACAAAACTAGACCCTATTGTGCTTAGCAAATGTAGTCAATCTTACAAAAATATACATTTAATAACACTATTATAAGGAAATACAAAGAAAAAGAAATGTGGTTTATACATCAATAGACAAAACTTCAATGCCTGTGAGATCAGGTGTAGGGCAGGAATAGGGAGAGCCGAGGGATAGGATATTGAGGAAGCGAGGGATAATGTTCAGGGGTGGGGGGTAGAAAAGAACCATATGTATGGATGTTTTCACATGATATTGTTTTTTTTATTTTTAAGATTTATGTATAAAATATTTATTAGGATATCAGTAACTATACTTACAAATCTTTTACAAATTATTGTTAAGTACACTATTAGTTGAGTATGTAAGCTTTATTTACATTCTATATTTAAGTGTATATATACATAAGTCACAATTTGAATTTGCATATATTTTTATATATCAATAATTATATTATTTAACTTTTAATTCAATATCTAATAGTTTAAGAAGGTCGTACATAATATATTCATATTAAAAATTTACAGATGCATGTGTTAGACTGGGCAGACTAGAGAAACAAATTCAGGGACACTCATGTATGTATAAGAAAGCACTTTATATCAAAGAGTAATTGTATATTAAATTGTATATTAATTGTATGTCAGAGAGTAATTGTATATTAAGAGACACCCCAGCCCAGTCCAGATCAAGTACATAAGTCCGATATTAGCCCATATGTCCAATACCAGACTATAAATTCCTCTTCAGACTCACGCAACACATGCAATGATGCCAAACGCAGGAAGATCACAGTCCATTGGATGGAAAGTCTTGTGGATCCAGTGGTGGTGGAAGCATCTCAGTGCTGGCGTGGTTCTCCATGTGGCTCCTTCAGCTCCAGGGCTCTGACTGCCTTCAGCATAGCTCCATGTGGCTTGTCAACAGGAATGTGCAACAGAGGGAGTGTGGTCCTCCTCCCAGGAGAAAAAAAGGAAGTTCCCAGAATCCCCCTGGTGGGTATTACCTGACCTGATTGACAGGTTATACTCCATCACAACATTCTATTTTATCAAGTTGACATGAAATTATGTAACTACCATATGTATTATTCATGTTGGTGAATTAAGCTACAATCTGAAACATGAGAAAAGAAGCACATATTCTATACATTTGTTTTCCAATTTTAAGGATCCCGTTGTGAGAATTTTTGTTGCATTTACATTGAGTTTTAATCCATACTGAATGTTGCAATCCATGATCTTCATGAGCAAGTGCTTCAAGCCTTCTTCACTTTCAGCAAGTAAGATGTGTCATCTGCATATCCCAGGTTCTTAAAATGTCTTCCTCTAATATTGATACTACATTCTTCATGTAATCCAACTTCTCTGATTATTTGTTCAATATAAGATTGAGTAAGGATAGTGAGAAGATACAACCCTCACATACACCCTTCCAGAATTTAAACCATGAAGTAGTCCCTTGTTCTGTTTGAAGAACTGCTTCTTGCTACGTGTAGAAGTTCTGCATAGGCAAAATGAAGTGTTCTGGAATTCCGATTCTTTTCAAGGCTATCTATAATTTGTTAAGACCCACTCAGTCAACTGCCTTTGCATAGTCAATGGAACACAAGTAAACAACTTTCTCTGCTTTCATCCATCTGACACCAGCAATAATATCCCATGTTTTATGCCCTCTTCTGAATCCTGTCTGGATTCCTGGCAGCTCCCTGTCAATATACTGCTGCAATCGTTGGATAGTCTTCAGCAATATTTTACTTGCACGTGATATTGTTGATACTATTTTTTTAATTTGAGCATTCTGTTGAGTGACCTTTCTTTGGAATGTGTACAAATATGGATCTCTTCTGGTCAGTTGGCCAAATAGTGCAATGGGAAAGAATAATGGTTTTACTGAAAGTGGATTAATCTTTGCAGATGGGAGGGGTGGTATTGGTCACTGAAGTGACAATGGAATCTAGGAGTTCTATGCCCTATATTTAAGATTATCACGTCATATCACTCCATCTTTCCAGTCAGTGCACTCACCTTAATACTAGACATCTCTCTAGGTTGAGAATTAAGTTGGACTTGTAATTCAGGTCCTTGTATGATAAGACTGGGTTTGGATTTCAGCAATATCAGTTCTGTTACTAGAAGAGATGGATATTTTTTTATAACACAAGTAGAACCTTTGAGATCTTTTATGAAGAATTTGAGCAAGCTGTGACTTCATCTCCTTCCTTTATTAGTTTTTCTATTTTAAGAATTACCAAGCCAAAGCCCATCAGTTGGCCACTGGAGATCCCCTTGCAGAGGGGTCTCGGGAGGAGATGAGCCAGTCAGGGTGCTATGTAACAATGATGAAAAATACAACTTTCCTCTAGTTCCTAAATATTTCCTCCCCACTCCCACTACCATGACTCGAATTCGACCTTGCAAGTCTGGCTAGACCAGAGGATGTACACTGGTACAGATAGGAACTGAAAATCCAGGGAATCCAGGGCGGATGAGCCCTACAGGACCAGTGGTGTGAGTGGCGAAACAGGGAGGGTAGAGGGAGAGTGGGTAGGAAAGAGGGAACCGGTTACAAGGAACTATATGTGACCTCCTCCCTGGGGGACGGACAACAGAAAAGTGGGTGAAGGGAGACATTGGACAGGGGAAGATATGACAAAATAACAATTTATAAACTATCACGGGCTTATGAGGGAGGGGGGAGCGGGAGGGAGGGGAAAAATGAGGACCTAATGTCGGGGATTTCAGTAAAATGTTTTGAGAATGATGAGGGCAATGAATGTACAAATGCGCTTTACACAATTGATGTGTGTATGGATTGTGATAAGAGTTGATGAGCCCCTAATAAAATGATTTAAACAAACAAACAAAGAATTACCAACCAACCAGTTTACCTATACTTGCCATCTTGACAAAATTGTTGAAGGTTATCAAACACATGTACTGCTATGACTGTTGTGGGATGATCTTAAGCAAAATTTTACTTGCATGTGATATTAATGATATTGCTTTATAATTTGTGCATTCCATTGGGTTACCTTTCTTTGTACCATTTGGGAAAAATGGGACTATTCCAGTCAGTTGGCCAAATTGGTGTATTCCAAATTTCCTGGCATAGACAAGTGAGTGCTTCCAGTGCTTCATCAGCTTATTGAAACTTTTCAAGTGGTCCTCCATCTAATTCTGGAGCCCTGTTTTTGGCTGATGTTTTCAATGCAGCTTGAATGTCTTTCTTTAGGATCCTTGGTTCTTGCTCATCTACTATTTCCTCAAATGGTGGAATGAAGACTCGTTCCTTTTGGTACAGAGACTCTATATATTTGTTCCATCTGCTTTTCATCTTTCATGCACCATTCAATATTTTGCCCAATAATCTTTCAATATTGCAAATAGAGGCTTGAAACGTTTTCTTTAGTTCTTTCAGATTAAGGTATACAGAGAGTTCTTTTTTTTGTTTTTGCGGTGATCTTGTCTGTCACTAAATACTCCCAATTCATTTCAGTTTTACTTTTCCCCCTTTTTTCTAAAAGTCATTCAGACCACTATTTAGGTTTGAAGGATAAGGAACCTGGAGGAATTTTTTTTAAAGAAACATACTGTATGTATTCACATAGCCCATCTCAAGAAATCAATAATGTGTCTACATCAAACACCTGTAACCTGAAGACTTAAGTCTTAAAATTCATGATGTGTGTAGAAGTAGATAATAGCTATACCCATTGTAGGCAAACTAGCAAACAATCATTGACTTAGTACATCAATGCTCTATATCTTATATTAAGATATATATTATTCCAGCAAACATGTGATTGACATTGTCAGTGAATATTATTGTAAGTTTTCCCTGACAACAAACTCCCATTGTTTGTGTAAAGAGCACCCAGTCACATAAGACTTCATTCTGTACAAGTGAATAATTCAGACTTTGGGATATATAGTTAGCCTACACTGGCTAAATATTTCTTTTTCAACAGTGTTTTAAAACAGTACCAGCGCTAATCAGTTCTTGAAAAGGACATCATTCTTGGTGAAGTGGAAGGCAGGCAAAAAAGAGAAAGACCCTCCACAAAATGGATCGACACTGTGGCTGCAACAATGGACTGGACCCTGACCCCAATTGTAAAAAGGGTGAAGAAATCAGGCAGTGTTCCTTCTGTTATATATAGGCTCGCTATGGGTCAGAGCTATCGTGATGGCACCCATCAACAACTAAGAAAAGCTCGGGCTCACTTCACAGTGGGTTCAGTGAGTCCCTGAACCTATTCTGTAGTCGTTTCCTCAGCTCCAGAATGCATCATTGCAATAGACATACTCAGTAATTGGCAGAACCCCCATACTGGATTCCTGACATGTGGCATATGGGCTATTATCATCTATACTCGAGTGTAAGCCACCCTGAATATCAGCTAAGGCACCTAATTTTACCACAAAACTGCATTAAAAATGTGCTGAAAAACTCGGCTTATACACAAGTATATGCAGTATGTTAATAAAAGTCAAGTGGAAAACATATACTTCTATCTAGGAAGACAGTAAATCAAAAATGATACCACATTCCTGGAAGGATTGCAGAAATTAGTGCCACCATCCATAACTTGAAAGGTGCAGGAGTGGTGACTCCCATCATATCCCCACTTAACTCACCCATTTGGCCTGTGCAAAAATCAGATGGATTTTAGAGAATGGCATTATATTATTGTAGACGTAACCAAGTAGTAACTCCCACTGCAGCTACTGTTCCAGATGTGTTTCATTGCTTGAGAAAATTTGTGCTTCTCTTGGTACCTGGTAGGCAGCTATTGCTATGGTCAATGCATTTTTCTCAATTCAAATTCCAAGGGACCACCAGAAGCAGTTTGCCTTCAGCTGACAAGGACAATAGCACTCTTTCAAACTCATGGTTATATCAGTTCTCTAGCCTATTCCATAATTTAGTCCACAGGAAACTTGATCGCCTTTCCCTTCCACAAAATGACACATTGATCCATTACACTGATGATATTATGCCAGTTGGAAACAGTAAGGAGAAAAGTATCAGTGGCTTTAGATTTATTGGTAGAACGTCTGCTTCCTAGACAGTGGGAAATTAACCTGACAATAATTCAGGTCCCTTCCAATTCAGTTCACATTTTAAGGGTTCAGTGGTGTGGAGCATGTTGAGATATTCTTACTAAAGGGAAATGTTATGGCATCTTGACCCTCCCCAAAACTAAACAAAGATGCATAACACCTGGTGGGTCTTTCTGAAATTTGAAAGCAACATGTCCATCATTTGAGTGTGCTACTCAGCCTATTTATCAAGTGACTCAAAAAGCTATCAGATTTCAGTGGAGTCCAGAACAATAGAAGGCTCTGAAACAGGTTTAGGCTGCCGTGCAAGGTACTTTTCCACTTGGGTCCTATGATCCAGCTGATCCAAGGGTGCTTGAAGTGTCAGTGACAGATGGAGATGCAGTTTGGAGTCTTTGTTGGTGAATCTTAGCAGGTTCTTGAGATTTCGGAGCAAAGCTCTGTCATCCTCTACAGATAGATATTCCACTTTTGAAAAATAGATTTTGTCTTATTCCTTGGCCTTAGTGGAGAATGAAGGCCTCACCATGGACCACCATGTCCCCATCTGTCCTGTGCTGCTTATAATGAATTGGGTATTATCTGACGCACAGAGTCATAAAGTTGGATGTTCACAGCAACACTCCATTATTAAATGGAAATGTTATAAACAAGAAGGGACTAGGACATGAAGGTACAAGTAACCTGCATGAGGAAGTGGCCCAAATGCCCATGGTCTCAACTCCTGTCACAGTACTGTCCTTCTCCCAGTCTGTACTTACGGCTCATGGGAAGATCTTTATAATCAGTTGACTGAGGAAGAGAAACTCATGCTTAGATTATGGATGATCTCAGCACAATATACAGGTTTGTCTTGAAATTGGACAGCAGCAGCACTACAACCCCTTTCTGAGGCCTCCCTACAAGACAGTAGCAATGGGAAATTTGTGCAGAATTTCGACTGGTACAACTGATTATTCAGTTTGTTTGGAAGGAGAACTGTACACATGTGTGACTGTATATTGATTTGTGGGCTTTGGTTAATGATGTGGCTGCATGGCCAGAGACATGGAAGGAACATAATTGGCAAAGAATTCAGGTCCCGGGGTGTATGGATAGATCTCTCTGAATGGGAAAAAAAAGGAAAATATTTGTGTTTCATGTGAATGCTCACCAAAGGATTATATCTGCAGAGGAGGCTTTTAACAATCCAGTGATTAAAGTGGGTAGGATGACACCTTCTATGGACAACATTCATTTCAATCCCGCCCACACCCAAACCTGTTGTCATTGCTCAATAGGTGCATGAACAAAATGGCCATGGTAGCAAGGATAAAGATTATGTTTGGGCTCAGCAATGTAGAGGTACACTCATCCAAGCTGACATGGCTACTGCCATTGCTGAGTTCCCAATCTGCCAGCACAGTAACCAACACTGAGTCCAATATATGGCTCCATTCCTTGGGGAGACCAACTAGCAATTTGATTGATTACAGGACCACTTCCATCATGGAAATGGCAGCATTTTGTACTTACTGAGATAGACACTTATTCTGGATACCTATTTGTCTTCCCTGCCCACAGTGCTTGTGCACAAACTACCATCTGTGAGCTTACAGAATATCTTACCCATCAGCGTGGTATCCCAAACAGCATTGCTTTGGATCAAAAGGTTCACATTATAGCAGATGAAGTGCAGCAATGAACTAAAATCATGGAATCCGCTGGTCTTACCTGAACATCATCCTGAAGCTGCTGGGATCAAGAAATTTTGCTTGAAAGATGTGGAATTTGAATCAGAACATGTATACATTTTGACAGATAGAGTAAAAGTCATTTAAAGCACATATATGTTTATCTGTATAGCGAAACTTGGATGGGTGGAATTACAAAGACCGTAGTTAGATTAATGATTGCCTGCGGGCACAGAAAAGGAGGATGGGGGAAATGAAGAGTCAACATTGATATGTATATGAAGGTAGAAGTCCAAAGTCGATTGTGGTGATGATTGTCCAACCCTT
>NW_022111319.1:1080634-1082134 GCF_000313985.2 Echinops telfairi
TGTCAGCACATTTTTAATGCGTTCTTTGTGGTAGAATTAGGTGCCTCGGCTGATATTCGGGTCAGCTTATACTCGAGTATGTACGGTATGATTTTATCTTCTTTTTAATCTTCTTTTTTAATACAAACAAATAAGAAAAAACACTAAGGCCCAGATTTTAACTCTAAAAAACAGGAAAAGCAAGATAAGTTCATATATACATTATTTACAGATGATACATGGGACACTTTTACATATGCAGATGTGTGTATATATATATATGCTTGGAAAAATTATAATCAAATAAAAATACAAATTATAACAATGAGATACCATTTTTGGTAAAACAGTCTTTTAATACATAATTTTAAAAACTTACAGCAATAGCCATATTGTTGTTTAGTGTGCTGCTGACTCATAATAATCACAAAGTCAGACTTTTTCCCATAAAGCTTCTGGGTGAGTAGGAACCACCAACTTTTAGGAGTGCTTAATCAAGGTGCCACCAGGGCTGCTAACAACTGTTTAAAAAATGAAATAAAGTAACAAACCAAACCCACGGTCATTGAGTTGATTCCAACTCATAGCCACCCTCCGTAGGCTTTAGAGATCGTAAATCTTGATGGAAGCAGACAGCCTCACCTTTCTCCCCACGTGATTTGTAGTTTTGAACCATTGACCTTTTGGTTAGCAGTCCAATGCGTATCTCACAGCAGTCCCAACAACTATAATTGACATTCCCCAAACCCCAAACTCACTGCTATTGAGTCAATGCTGACTGAGTGACCCCATGTGGATTTCAGACATTGTTAACTGTTTATGGGAGGAGAAAGCCCAGTCTTTCTTTCCTGGCACTGACCAGGTGAATCGCAGCCCAACGGCGTGCCACTGCACCACCAGGGTTCCTTATAAGTGACATAAAATTAAATGCCAATTGTATGTCAAGCAATGTTTAACTTCCTTACATGTATTAAAAGGAGTCCTGGTGGTATAGAGGATTGTGCATTGGCCCACAACCCTTTCAGGATAATCTCATCAATTCTGCCTTGACAATCCTACCATCTAGTGGCCACATATGGAAATTGCCCTACTGCTAATCTTTGGAGGGTTTTTGTTTGTTTGTTTGGCTTAATGAACATTATGTGAATGGTGTGAGCACATCATATCATGATGCCAGTTCTAAATTTTGTGGTAGGAGGGAGACAAGATGACAGCTTATACAGCTGTACACTTCTTTGTTCTCACAATGAAAAACATTTTTAAATTATCAAGCAAAAATAGGTGAAATTACAATTTCCAGACTCTGGAAACCAGTCAAAGAATTATTAACACCTAAGCTAATACTAAGTGAAGAAAAAGTTTGATCCAAAGTAGTATTATTGAATTAATGGAAGGCCAAAAACAAGTCTCTCAACTTTATCTGCTAGAGGAGTGGTTCTCAACCTTCCTAATGCCACGACCCTTGAATAGAGTTCCTCATGTTGTGGTGACCCCCCAACCATAAAATTATTTTCGTTGCTA
>NW_022111319.1:1082402-1084188 GCF_000313985.2 Echinops telfairi
GATTGCTACATTTTGCAAGAGTATGCATAAAAAGCCAACGTCAGTGCAAAGGTCGAGACAGCTTCTTTCTCACCAAATCAGAAATTCTCGGGGAAGTCTTTGCAAGAGCACAATGAAGATCATTTTCCACAACAAGTCTACTTCTGCATTTAAACTTGATAACCAACATGCTGGAAAAACGTGTTTCACAGAGAGATGTTGTTGGAAATGGAAGAAGACACAACACAGTCTCAGACAGAACAGGATATGACTGCAAACACTTGATCCAGAATTCTGTAACTGGCATTGTAGAAAAATCAGTTCTCGCTGCATCGCTGTCAATAAGTTCAATGAACTCCTCTTGTGCTGTCTCAGGAACATCTTCAACTTTGACTGTGAACGGGCTTCTGGCAAGTGCAAATGGGGTGTCAGGTAGATTTGGAAAGTACGATGAAATTTCATCTGCAAGCATGTGCAAGTGTGCTTTAACAGAAATTACTATCGTTATCCTTTTGTCTGGTTCAATGTCATGATCTTCAAAGAAAGCAGATAAGGTAGGCAACATGTAAATTTTATTTTTCTAATTTTTTTCCCCAAAGTTGAAGTGTTCATTTGAATGATCAGATCTTTTCAGACAAATGGAGGCATGTTGCATTTGGTCCTTGCAGTGATAACTTTAACTCATTCAAGATGGCAAAGATGTCAGCCAAGTAAGCTCTTTTTCTGCAGTTCACTTTTATCACTGAAAAGTGCTTCGAACTGTGGTCATACTTTCTGATTGAAAAATGTTTTGAGTTCATCACGAAGCTCAAAAACACATTTTAAAATTTTTCCTCTTGACAACCATCTCACTTCAGTCTGAAATACCCGAGTATTGTTTGGGGCATCCAACTCGTTGCACAGTTGCAAAAACACTTGACTATTTAAAATGCTCGCCTTTACAAAATTGACGGAATTTATGGCGCTTTTCATTACTTCTTGTAACTCTTGTAGCAGTGTCTTCATTGCTAATAATTGCCGATGAATCGCACAGTGAGTTTCGAAGACTTTTGGTGACTCGTTCAGTACCAAACGTTGAAATCCAGATTGACATCCTAGCATAGCTGGAACACCATCTGTGCAAACACCAGAAACCTTTTCCCAAGAGATCTTATGCTCTTTCAGAAATGAACCAGTTGTTTCAAATACATCACGTGCAGAGGTTTGCAAAAAAGAAACTCATCTTTAAATTCGCCATCATTAATATACCTCACGTAAACCAGTAAATGTGAACATTTTGCAACATCTGTAGATTCATCAAGCTGGATGCTAAATATTGGAAGTAGAGCCTATTTAATTTCCCGGATTACCCGATCATGAATATCAGCAGACATGTCTTCTATTCTTCTGAGGACAGTGTCGTTAGGTAAGGAAATTGCACTCAATTTCATAACAAATTCGTCTCCGATCATAACTCGAACAATGTCTTTGGCCACCAGCAACAGTAAATCCTCAGCAATGGTGTGAGGTTTCATAGCTCTGGGGATTCTGAGTGCCACAAAATATGAAGCTTCAATGGCTGCCACGTTTTTGTTTGTGGTACTTGCCACCAGTGTCAAGTCTGGCTTTCTTGAGTCCATCAGCTTTGCTTCTAAAATAGTTGGTATCCTTGCCGGCAAAGCTCGGATGCTTGCTATCAAAATGGCATTTTAGTTTGTTTGGCTTCATAGATTCGGCTGATAGAACTTCACAACAAATAACACATTGCGGTTTTTCAATTAAAAAAATCATTTTATTGGGGGCTCATACAACACTTATCACAATCCAT
>NW_022111319.1:1085063-1091411 GCF_000313985.2 Echinops telfairi
GTAAAATAAATAAAGAAAAAACTCTAAGAAAGCCTAGAAATCACCATCAATTTATGTTTGATTGGAATTCCAGAGCAAGAAGAGACATACTAAGAGACAGAAAGGAATAAAGTGAGAAAGGCAGAATGGAACGGGATTGTTCAGGAGTTGTTGGAAGAAAACTTCCTTAGCATCATGAAAGATGAGCAGCTATGCATCACAAAAGCTGAATATATATGTGCAACTCTTCTTAATATGATTGAAGTAATGTATTATATGATATGTGTATTAAAAGCCAATAAAACTGTTGGGGGGGAAGCTGATGAATTATGAGGATATTCCTCAAAAAAAAAAAGTGAACAAGACATCTCACAATCAAACTTTCCAAAACCAAGCATAAAGAAAGAATCTTGAGAGCAGTTTGGGAATAATAAAATATTACCAATAAAGGAGAACATACTCAGGAAAATTTTCCCTCAAATATGACAGTAAAAGTGGAATGTTTTCAAATAAACAGAAATTAGAGGAATCTGTTAAACATGAACCAACATTACAAGAAATAATAAGGTAGTTATTTTCATAAGAGAACCAACAACAGTAGGCGACAGTATTGAGAGTTAAACATACATAACATCACCATCCAGAATTCAAATCAGATAGAGAAGTATCCAAAGTAAAACAAACCTACATGACTGATTATAGGAACACAAGAGGAAATTGGTTGGTTTTATCATTACTCTGGATATAAGAGAGACATCTCACATGCAGGAACAGGTATCCCATGAGCAACAAGGGAAGCCCCCAGCATAGCATATGTGAGATCCCTATCTGAAGGCAGCAGATGTCATACCATGATAATACCAGAGGCACCAGGGAAAAGGAGCTACACCCCTGGGGCCATGCAGAAGGGAGATTGACAGGTGAGACTCTTGACCCATGCAGGTAGAAGCCAAGGGACCACGTGACAGAGAGACTGAAGACCAGAAAGAGACTTGACTGCTGGTTTAGAAGAAGTGCTGCTGTGGATGATTTCCTTTTTTTTTTAATCCCGATTTGTGGTAACCCGTTAATTTCCTAATCACTCACTGTTCATGTGTCGAAACAGACTTCTAGCAACCCTACAGGACAGGGTAGAACGGACTTTGTAAGTTTCCAAGATTGTAATTCTTTTCAAGAGTAAAAAGCCACATCTTTCTCCTGTGGAGCCACTGCCGGCTTCTAACCGCTGACCTTTCACAAGCAACCTAATGAGTAACCACTACGCCACCAGGGTTAATCAACTTCCCTAATAAATCCTTATAATTGTGAGAATCGTCTGTGCGTTCCATGCAGCCATTGCAAAAGTTTATCAAACCCAGCAAAGAAGCACATTGGCTTGGGAATAATAGTTTGTGTCAGAATAGCGTAAAAGAAGGATGGAGGCATATCTGTGCTCTGCCTTGTAGTGTTAGGCCTTGGACGGGTGTGGATATGGATTCTTCTTCTCCCTTTTGAAGCTGGAGGAGAGCCCACGTGACCCCCATGCCATTTTCGCACCATGATGTCGTAAAACATTTGCAAGTGGAAATTAATGCAGAAGGAAACTGTCTAATCCACAAACACTGTTAAACAATTAATGGATCAAAGAAGGAACAAAGTGAGAAAACAGAAAACTACTTAGAGATGAAAGAAAATGAAAGAACAGCATCCCAAAAGTTTTGGGACACAATAAAGAGAATGCTAACAGGAAAATGTATAGTAGTAAATACCTACAATGACAAAGAAGAATACTCTTAAATTAATAACTTAAACTTACAACTTCAGGGACTAGAGAAAGAAGAGCAAACTAAACCAAAATCTACCAAAATTGACGGGAGGGGGGGGAGGCTAGAGCAGAAACAAATGAAATTGAGAAAAGCTTTAGTGAAGGGATACTGGCTTTTCTATCCATAGTGCTAGTAACTTCCATCAAATGACTCCATGAGAGTATGCAAATAAACTGTAGAAGACTGTAACCTTCAGGAAGTGGGGTTGTTTGTTTTTTCCACGTCTGCTGCGTTTAGTGAACCATTTCAGAGACTGGACCAGAGAGCCCCGTGATCAGCTGGAGGAGGCGCCATGCTCATCCAGAAGTGGCAGGCTTCCCAGGTTATGGACTAGATAAAGCCGTGTGACTTTGGACAGGAGGCTGACTTGCAGAGTGGGGTGCCCTTAGGGCATTTGTCAGTGAAAAGGAGTTGTTGTTGGGTTTTTTAAAGACTTCTTTGAGCAGGTCAGAGATGAAGTTGTCAAATAGCTAGAAATCTGAAGACCAGAATAATGTGCCTGCCAGCTTTATTGAGAAGAGATGCTGATGTGGATAAAAGGATTGTGGCGAATTTTCTCCATTTATAATGATGCTATTTATCAATCCAGTCGTATTTACACTTTCTTCACAATGCTTTATGATCCTGCCTTGTGGTAACTTGTTAAATTCTGTATTAAACCACCAAAATCATGAGTTTTGTCTGTGTGGCAATTCTTTCTTGATGGTCTCTGTATTCTTTGTTCTTGCCTCTGAAAGGACTGGCTCTCTTACAGTCCAGGGAATGGCAGAACTGACCAATCCTCTCCACATTGTATATTCATGTTCCCCCCAAACAGCTGGCAGGAGTTACCGATAAATGGCTAGTAGAGCCATAAGGAATTAATTTCACTTCACCATACATGGTCTATCTTGGAGAATGTATATTGTAATGTGGCTGCATGAAGTATTCTGTATATTGAATAGACTGCATCAGCTCTACTCTCTTAGATCTGATGCTCCATTATATTTTTGGCTATTAAATTATACTAATTTATTAATCATCATCACAGTGTTAAATATAAGAAGAATTCAGACCTACAAAGTACCCAATAAGACCAAAAAGGTAAGATGTAGCTGACAAAAGAATTCAGTATTAAAGGACTTCCAAAGGAAGGTGTATACAAACCCGTGGTGGTTCATTGGTTACACACTGAGATGTCAGGCAGAAGGTCAGTAGTTGGAACCCACCAGTCACTCTGCAGCATTTTAAATATTTAAACATTTGGACACCAAATAGGACACTTGTTCTCTGTCTTATAGAGGCTCTCTATGCATTTGAATCAATTAGTTGACAGCCGATTTTTCTTTTTAGTATGGAAGGCAGTGCAATGTATACAGAGACTCTATTTTGGATACTACAAAGCCAGAAAACAGCTTGATAAGAGTGGAAAATAAAAAAGAAAATTGAAAAGGCACATATATGGAAGATCTGAGAGCAATTTAGAGTGTCAAAAATGTAAGACTTCATAGCAACTTTCATAAATGTTTTTATTTTTTTAATCATTTTAATTAGGGGCTCATACAACTCTTATCACAATCCATACATACATCAATTGTGTAAAGCACATTTGAACATTCATTGCCCTCATCATTCTCAAAACATTTGCTCTCCACTTAAGCCCCAGGCATCAGGTCCTCATTTTACCCCTCCCTCCCCTCATGAACTCTTGATAATTTATAAATTATTATTTTATCATATCTTGCCCTGTCAGATGGCTCCCTTCACCCACTTTTCTGTTGTCCATCCCCCAGGGAGGAGGTCACATGTAGATCCTTGGAATCAGTTCCCACTTTCGAACCCACCCTCCCTCTACCCTCCCAGTATCGCCTCTCACACCACTGGTCCTGAAGGGCTCATCCACTGTGTTTCCAGTTCCTCTCTGTACCAGTGTACATCTTCTGGTCTAGCCAGACATGCAAGGTAGAATTGGGATCATGATAGTGGGGGCGGGGAGGAAGCATTTAGGAACTAGAGGAAAGTTGTATTTTTCATCATTGCTGCATCATAAATATTTTTAAAAATCAAAATTTTCTTCTTCAAATTATGCAGTAAACATTTCAGAACACATTTGAATATATAGAAGTCAGTAAATAATTCTTGTTAAATGTTGCAGAGGTGAGGTTGACTCCAAGCTTCTTTATAAGGAAAACTCTAACATTTCTTTTGAGAGCTTCTATACTCAGATGGAGAAATTGTACTATCTTCTAACAAGACTAGAGCATTTTAATTTTAACAAGAGTTTGAACTCTGGCAGACCCATTTTAGGTTTCAGAATATTTGAATCTATTTTTTGTACCAAATTCACTACCAATCAGTCGATGATGACTCACAGATACTCTACAGAAGTGGTTCTCAACCTTCCTAATGCCATGACCCTTAAATATGGTTCCTCATGCTCTGGTGACCCCCCTCCCAACCATAAACTTATTTTCATTGCTACTTCATAACTGTAATTTTGCTACTCTTATGAATCAGGTGACCCCTGTGAAAGGGTCATTCAGCCCCTGTGTTAGTCTGGGTAAACTAGGGAAACAAATCCACAGAAACTCATATGTATAAGAGAGAGGTTTATATAAAGGGTAAGTGTATGTTAAGAAAGCATCCCAACCCAGTACTGTCCAAGCCCATATGTCCAACATTAGCCCATATGTCCGATACCAATCTACAAAGTCTTCCTCAATCTCACAAAACACACACAAAGCCAATCAATGAGCATGTAAGCATCTTAGCACTGGCAGGGGTCTCCACGCTGCTGCTCCAGTACCCAGGGCTACATCGGGGTAGGTCTATGTGGCTTCTCCTCAGGGATGTCTTGCAGAAAGTGAGCCTTGCCAGCTGAAGCAGGGGACTGGCTAAGGCAGGTTCACCCTGGTCCAACCATCAGAAAGCAAGAGACCAGAGAACTAGAAAGGCGAGGCTCACCAATGGGTTTGTGACCCACAGGTTGAGAACCACTGCCCTACATGATAGAGTCCACCTGTCATACTGTGGTAACTTGTGTATTAATGTGATGTTGGAAGCTGTCACTGATATTTCAGATGCCAACAGGATCACCCAAATTGAACAGATTTCAGTAGGGCTTCCAGACTAAGAACAAACAATGGAGAAGGACTTGGCGCTCCACTTTTGAGGAAGGAGCCGCTGAAAACTTAATGCTTTAAAACATTGTCAGGCACTAAAGGCATAATGAATGGAAGCAGAACATTGTTAGAGATAGTACTGGGGCATGGGCCCCTTGGGTAGGCGAGCACTGGAAATGTGACTGAGGAGGATGTGATGTCTCTGAGTGGAGTAGACAATGGTGATTTCAGCGTGGTAAAGTTTGTGGGAGTGGAGTTTTCAGGATCTTCATTTGCTGATGGGACACAATACAAGGTAAGGAGAAACAGCTTTAAAAATCTGCAAATGATTGGAACTTGGAATGTGTGAAGTATGGCTCTAGGAAAATTGGAAGTCGTCCAAAATTAAATGGAATGCATAAAGATGAGCATCCAAGGCATTAGTGAAGTGAAACGGATTAGTATTGGCCATTTTGAATCAGAAAATTATATGGCATACTATTCTGGGAATACCACAATCAAGAGGAATGTCGTGACATTCATTCATTGTCAAAAAAGACATTGCACAATCAATCATAAAGTACAATGATATCTATGATAGGATTATATATATATATCTGGCTTCAAAGGAAATCCAATCAATATAATTGTAATTCAAATTTATACACCAACCACAAAACTAGTGATGAAGAATTTGAAGAATTCTACCAATGTCTTCAGTCAGAAATTAATCAAACATGCAATCACGATGTATTAATTATTATTGGGTATTGGAATACAAAAGTTGGAAAGGAAGAGCAAGAATGAGAAGTTGGAAAATATGTGCTAAGTGATAAAAAAACCGAAGCTAGAGATTGCATGATAGAATTTTGCAAAACCAAAGACTTGTTCTTAGTAAATAAATTTGTTCAACAACAGAAATAGAAGTATACACATTGACTTCTCCAGATGGATTACTCAAGAATCAAGTTGACTACATCTGTGAGAAGAGACAATGGAGTAGCTTCGTATTAACAGTTAAAATCATAGCAGGGGCTGACTGTGGAACAGGCTATCAATTTCTCGCATGTAAGTTTAAGATAAAGCTGAAGAAAATTAAGAGACATCTACGAGAGCCCAAATATGACCTTGAGTCTATTCCACCTGGATTTTGGGAACATCTTAAGAACAGATTTGATGCATTGAGCACTAATGACAGACAACCTGATGAGCTGTGGAAGGACATCAATCATGAAGAAATCAGAAGGTCATTAAAAAGACAAAAAAGAAAGAAAAGGTCAAAGTAGATGTCAGAAGAGACTCTGACAGGCTCTAAATCATAGAGTAGGTAAAGCAAATGGGAAATGACTATGAAGTCAAAGAGGTGAAAAGTTCAAAAGGCAGCTCAAGAAGGCAAAGTCAAATATTATAATGAAATGTGCAAAGACCTAGAATTAGAAAACCAAAATGGAAGAACGCACTCAGCATATCTTAAACTGAAAGAA
>NW_022111319.1:1092378-1094131 GCF_000313985.2 Echinops telfairi
ATTTCTGATGCTGTAATTCTTTGTGTAAATGGAAAGTTCCATCTCCTGCGGAGTTGCTGGTGGTTTCTATCTGCTGTGTAACCACTAGGACAACAGAGCTCCACAACAAAGACAGCTGAAGCCAAATGAAACAGATATGGATGATAATCCTGAAACTTCAAGGTTCAGAAGAAATGATGGAGAAGAGGATTTACTAAGAAGAAGGTAAGCAAAAACATCCGAATAAGAGCCAGATAAGTGAATTGTAAACCAGTCTGAAGCATTATGGCCATCTTTTACTTTTTCAGTTATCATCTGATTCATATGACTTGCATGGACTTGATGGCATTTAACAACAACACCATTGCTAGTCAAAAATGAACCGACCACAAAAATGAACACTGGCGATTAGCACTAAGAAAGGTGGGATACTCCCTTGTTTCCCACAACTTCCTGATGATTAGGGTTGTGGCCCGCCTCTGCCCTCACCCACCCATTGCCTGAGAATATCACCCTCTGCACAGCCTCTATTCTTCTTGAGATCAGAGCTGTGCCTTTGTGGATCTGGCTCAAGGTACCTGACCTTGGCATATGGAAATACGTGAACGTTGCCCCATTTGACCACTAACACATGAAGTGACTCATCCCTGGTTATCCTGGGGTAAGCAAGAACTCCTATATCCAGCTGTGGTAGTTACATAATCTGTTGTTGACTTGAGACTTAAGAGTGAAGGGAGGTAGTTTAGCCTGTCAATCAGGTCGCAGTTTGATGACCTCATTTGGAGGTACTAAAGAGATAAATAGCTCACTGGAGGTGGGACACTCACTCCATGTGAGACATTCTTGTTGACAAGACACATGGAGCTATGCAAGAGCCTTGGAGCTGGAGGAGCCATGTGGAGACCCACGTCAGCACTGAGATGTTTACACCACCACTGGATCCACAAGACTTTCCAACCAGTGGTCTGGGATCTTCCTGGATTTGTCATCATTGCATATGTTGCATGAGTCTGAAGAGCACTTTATAGATTACTATCACACGTATGGGCTAATATCAGACGTATGGGCTAATATCGGACTTATGGACTTGATCTGGACAGGGCTGGGATGTTTTCTCAATATTCAATTGCTCTTGTATATAAGCCTCTTTCTTATACACATCTGAGTGACTATGAATGTGTTTATCTAGTCTACCCAGACTAACACACCAGCTGCCCTGCCTTCAGCTGCCCATTGGGACTGAAAGAATTCCTTCAAATAGCAAGCACACTGAGTTCAGTCACCATGTGAACCATTAGGAATGACTTCCATATCAGGTGCCCTCCCTGGACAACACCTAGGCTTACATGAACCACATCTGTGACTGAACATACAACTCATTGAACACTGTCCTCCAACCCATCCCATGAGCTTTTCAGCTTTTTTTTTTTTTTTTAGCTCTTCAGCTCTTAGAAAGTTCCAACTAATACTAGGTCCCTGTGCTCAAAAGTTTTCTTCTCTCTGGGTCCAACCCTTGTTGAAGATTTTTCCTTCATTGTTTTTTCCCTTTTCTTTCCATTATGACCATCTAGCTGAGAAGCATTAAAGCCCACATGGAAGAAGCACACCAGCCTGTCTGACCACGAGGTTTAGAAGGGACCAGTTATCAGACATCAAAGAACTGAAAATCATATCAGTGGGTGCCCACCTTCCTGATACGATCAATGAAGACAAACATGTGCATAAGCAAATGTTGTGAAGAAAACTGATGGTTCCCGGCTATCAAAAGATATAG
>NW_022111319.1:1097011-1099067 GCF_000313985.2 Echinops telfairi
ATACATGTTCTAAATTCTTTTCCTGATAGTTTCATGGTGTCTTCTTCAGAGTACTCCATTGAGTTTGGGTGGTATTTGGTTGTTTGTGTTTGTTTTTATTGATATTTTTGTTTGTTTACTGAGGTTGACTGCTGTTTACCTACATTTATGGTACACCTATTAGTAGTGCTTGAGTTTCTGGGTCATGTAGAGGTAGTAGGCTCTGTCTAGTTATGTGGGAGAGGTCTAATAGGAGCTGGTCTAATATGGTGGTGAAATGGAGAAAAGGGAACAGAGATGGGAAGGTGAGAAAAATGGGGTGGGAATCATAAGAATGAGAATAAGAGTAATGATTATAATTATAAGTGGCTGTCTGGATAGGCCAAAATATAATCAGAACATATGTAATCAGAATTAATAAGTTCCATGGAAATATATTTCACGAGATACAAGAGAGCAGAAAGAGATATTAGGTGAATATTAAGGGAGATGAGTCACAAAAGGAAAAATGAAAGTTCAGAAAATATTACTCCCTCAACTCTACTTTGAGAAGGCCACTCTTCCTCAGCCATATTTTGAGCACCTTGCAACTTGAGGGGTTCATCTTCTGGTAATATATCTGACAATGTTTCTTTGAGACTCAAAGTTTTCAGTGGCTAGCCCCTCAGAAGTGAACAGTGTTTTCTTTCTTCTTATCCTGTTTTTAGGTTAGAATCTCTTCTAAAACGTGTCCATCTTGACTGACTCAGCTTATATTTGAAATGCCGGTGTCATAATTCCCAGCTTTCCAGCAACGTTCAAGCCAACACAGAATAGCAAACTTACAGATAAGTAGTAATAATTTTGATTAATATCTCTCAAATAACTAATAATCATGAGCATTTCTTTGTGTGTTTGTTGAAGACTAAACTTTCTCCTTTGGTGAGTGTCTGCTCAGTTTTTAATTGGATTGCTTGTCTTTTGTTGTTGAGGTGTTGAGTTTTTAATATGTTTTAAAGATTCGACTTTCATCAGATATGGCATTCCCAAATAATTTTTCCCTGTAAGTTCTCATTTTACCCTTTCGACAAAAGCTTTTGATAAGACTGTACAGTATACCGAGTTTTTAAACGGTCCCTGTTGTGTAATTTGTTATGTAATTAATGCTGTTTGTGTAATAATATTCTGTTTGATAATATACTTATTTTTTATTAGATTCCATAATCTTTCCCTTGTTTTCTTCCAAGAATTTTATAGTTTTAGCTTTAATATTTAGATGCTTGATCCATTTTGAATTAATTTTTGAGTATGGTGTGACGCATGAGTCCTTAAAATTTTTTTTCTGCATGTGGATATCCAATTTTAGCAGCATTTTTTGTTAAAGAGGTTATTTCCTCCTCATTAAATGGACTTAGACTCATTGCCAAAAATCTGTTGGCCAAATATATATAGATTTTCTTTATTCTAGGTTCTCAATTTTCTTCCATTGATCTAAGTGTCTACCATTGAATTAGACTCAGAGTATTTTGTTTACTGTAGGTGTATATTACATTTGTTTTCAGATCAGGGCATGTGTGTGCAGCCTCTTTGTTGTTCTTCAATAATTGACTATTTGGGGCTTCTTTCTTTCCATATGAATTTGGCCATTGCTTTTACATTTTAGTAAAGAATATTGTGCACTTTGGATCAGAATTGAATTGTGTCACTTTGAATAGTATTGACATTTTCACAATATTATATATTACAATCCAAGATCATGGACTGACCTTCAACCTATTTGTCTCTTTTTTCATCTGTGTACTAATGTTGTATAGTTTTCTTTGTACAAGGCTTTTATATAGCTCTGGTTAGGATTATTCTTGGTAATTTATTATTTGGTGGGGGGCTATTGTAACTGGTATTAATTTCTTGATTTCTCTTTTGGATGGTCTGTTACCTTATAGATTACCAACTGATTTCTGTGGGTTGATCTAATGATCTGCAATATTGCTGAGTTCTCCTAGTAGACACAGACATTTTCTTGTGAGTGCTAGGATTTTCTATGTATTGGATCACATAATCAACAAATAGGAGACTTTTACTTTTTCCTTTCCAATTT
>NW_022111319.1:1099530-1101634 GCF_000313985.2 Echinops telfairi
GTGGTTGATTATTCTAAGATGCATGGACTTCACTCGTATTATTGTTACCCTTATAAACCTGTCTTTTGTTTGGCTGAAAATTGAGACAAGGTGGTGAGCCATGATGGTGACCTAAATTGTGATCAAGGGAATGTGGAATGGGTAGCCACATCTGACCTCATTTGGCTACACAAAGGAGAAGGAGAATCCAATTCCACACTAGCCCAAGGCCAATTGCCGCCATGTCAGAATATCCCCACATATTTTCCTTTAACCTATTTTGACACCTTCCCTGGCACTCTACTTTGTAGCAGGGTTCAATAATCTGTTACAATGGCTATATAGAATTCTCAGAAAATACTCACAATTATGGGAGTTAATTAGGGAAGCTAACAGGTTACATGGATAGGGAGCTGTGAGAAGACCAGACTGGATTCAAAGCAGGATGTGGAACAGAAATATCATTGTTGGTGTCTGTGTTAGTCTGGGTAGATTAGATAAACAAATTAATAGACACTCATATGTTTATAAGAGAGAGTTTTATATACAAGAGCAATTGAATATTGAGAAAACATCCCAGCCCAGTCAATAAGTCCAATATTAGCCCATATGTCCGATACCAACTTATAAAATCCTCTTCAGACTCATGCAACACATGCAATGATGGTGAATGCAGGAAGATCACAGGCCAGTGAGTGGGAAGTCTTGTGGATCCAGTGGCATTGTAAGCATTTTAATGCTGGCAGAGGTCTCCATGTGGCTTCTCTAGCTCTGAGGCTCTGGCTGCATCATGGTAGCTTCATGTGACTTATCTTCAAAAATGTCTTGCAGGGAGGGAGCGAGTGTCCCACCTGCCATGAGCTATTTATCTCCTCACTGCCTCCAAATGAGGTCATCCAACTGTGTTCTGATAGGCTAAGTTCCACCCCTTCACTCTTAAGCCTCAAATTGACAACAGATTATATAATGACCACTGTGTTAGATGGATCTTCGCCAAAAGTAGGAAATACCACAAAGATGTTCACTTGTGTTTCATTGACTATGTCAAAGCATTTGATTGTGTGAATCATAACAAACTATGGATATCCTTGAGGAGAATAGGTATTCCAGAACATTTCATTGTGCTCATGTGGAATTTGTACATGGATCAAGAGGCAGTTGTGCAAACACAACAAAGTAATACTGCATGGTTTAGAATCATGAAAGGTGCTTGTCAGGGTTATATTCTCTCCCCATATTTATTCAATCTGTATGCTGAACAAAACACCAGAGTAGCTAGATTATATGAAGAAAAATGTGGCATCAAGATTGGAGAAAGGCTTGTTAACAATCTGTGATATGCAGATGACACAAATTTGCTTGCTGAGAGTGAGAAGGACTTAAAGCATTTGCTGATGAAGATCAAAGATTGCAACCTTCACTGTAGATTACAACTCAATGTAATGAAGATCAAATTCTTCACAGCTGGACCAATAAGTAACATGGTAAATGGTGACAAGGTTGAAGTTTTCAATGATTTTGTCTTGGTTGGATCCCTAATCAATGCGCATGGAAGTAGAAATCAAGAGATCAACAACTAGTTGTATTGGGTAAATCTGCTGCACAAAACCTCTTTAGAGTATTGAGAAACAAGGATATTATTTTGAGGACTAAGATGAGCCTGATTCAAATATATTCCACGGCCTCATAGTCATGTGAAAGTTGGACATTGAATGAGAAGACTGAGGAGGAGTTGATGCATTTGGACTGTGGTGCTAGAGAAAATTATTGAAAATACCATGGGATGCTAAAAGGACAAACTGATCTGTCTTGGAAGAAGTATGGCCAGAGTGCTCCTAAGAAGCAAGGAGTGCAAGACTTCATCTTATATACTTTGGACATATTGACAAGAGAGACCAGTTCCTGGAGGACTTCATGCTTGGTAAAGTGGAGGGCCAGCAAAAAGGAGAGGGCCATTCCGTAGATGAGTTGACACTGCAGTTACAATGGGCTCAGGCACAGGAATGATTGTAAGAATGGTGCAGGACCATGTAGTCAGTTCTTCCTTCTGTAGTGCATAGGGTCTCTATGAGTCGGAACTGACTCAATGACAACTAACAACAACAGCACATTCTATGTTGGTGAA